>NW_006408927.1:621797-623649 GCF_000296735.1 Chrysochloris asiatica | reverse complement strand
GGTCGGAAATGTAAAGGTAGACGTTTTTATTGCAAGGAGGGGAGTAATAACTTTTCAGTCTAGGAGCGGAGGTCCCTAGGACCATCAAGGGAGAAGAGTGGAGAGCGGGACCCTACCCAGAGAAGCAGTGATGCCTGAGATGAAGGCAGAGATGATGACGTGGAGCGATGGAGCAACTGGGGACTTTAGATCCAGAGAGAGGGAGAGGGGCTGTGTGCTGATGACCGGGGGGCAGGCTTGTAGGGTATACCCTTTGAATGGTTGATGATGCATGGAGGAGATTGTAACCATAGCAATGAAATGATACACTATAAAATGAATGTAAAACCAATGTTCTCCCATGTAAACTATCACATAATTCACAATAAAACATTAAGAAGAAAAAAAAAGATAATGGGGAGGGGGGGACACCTGAGCCCATGGACAAGGACATAGCCACAGAGGGCTAGAGCTGAGAGTGAAGCATCCAGTGGATATGAAGTGAGGGGAGATACACAAGAATACCCAAACGTGCAGATAGTACCCATTTGACCTAGCCTAGATGACTTGATAATCAGAAATCAACTAGAGGAAGATTAAAAAACAAAACTGATAAAGGAAACAGGGGTAAATTGCTACAATTTGATGAACCTGACCTAACCTCATGGAGGTAGTAACTCTAAATACCAACAGAGAGGGAACATGTCTTCACATCAAGTATCATTGCTATCCCCTCTATACACAGGGTAGATAGGGATGGGCAACTTAGACACTGGCTACCTAAAATGAGGGGGTGATAAAGACACAAAGTGACTGGCTTACAAGGTTTCAAGAGAGAGTTTAGTTTAAGAGTGTGTGGGGGAAGGAAGAGTCCCCACTGAATAGTTTTTACTTTGTCTAGATGGGTCTGGTAAAAAGAGATGGGGATAAGAGTCTTATGATTCAATAGTGAGTAATTGTTATCATGACTAATTGTGACTGTCACAATTATAAAAGTAGAAGTTTTGTAACAAAAACAGGGAAAGAGCGAGACCCCACCCAGAGAAGCAGTAATGCCTGAGATGGAGGGAGAGACGATGACGTGGAGAGATGGAGCAGCTGGGGACTTTAGATCCAGAGAGGGAGAGGGGCTGTGTGCTGATGACCGGGGGACAGGCTTGTAGGGTATACCCTTTGAATGGTTGATGATGCATGGAGGGGATTGTAACCATAGCAATGAAATGATACACTATAAGATGAATGTAAAACCAATGTTCTCCCATGTAAACTATCACATAATTCACAATAAATCATTAAAAAAAAAAAAAAGGAGACTAAAGAAAAAACAAAAAATGGGAAGGTGGTTAATCTTACAGTCCAGAAACAGAGGACCCTAGGACCATGAAGGGAGAAGAGCACAAGCGGAATGTGGGTCCCTATCCAGAGAAACAGCGACACCAGAGATGGAGGCAGAGATGAGGACATGGAGAGAGGGAACGGCTGAGGACTCTGGAAAGAGAGGGACTGAGAGCTGGTGGCTAGGAGGCACGCTTGCAGAATGTTGTGCCTTTTGGTTGTTTAAATTATTATATATGCCTGAGTGTTTGGGGGGGGGAAGCACTAATGTGGAATACTGTTATGGGATGGTACGCGTGGAGGCTTATAATCATTGTAATGAAACAAAGTGTATGATTTGTTGAATGTAAAACTGATGATCTGCCCTGTAAACTTTCTCTCAAGTCACAATAAAAACTTTACCAAAAAAATGGGGAAAAAGGAGAAAAGCCAAAGAGGATAGAGAGAAACACTGTTAACTGATGATGATGATGTATGGAGGGGATTGTAATCAATGTAATGAAACAAGTTATATGAATGGTTGAATGTGAAACTGATG
>NW_006408927.1:617306-617984 GCF_000296735.1 Chrysochloris asiatica | reverse complement strand
AGGTTGGCCCAGGACTGGTCAGCGTTTCGTTCTGTTGTGCATAAGGTCGCTATGAGTTGGTACTGACTCGATGACACCTAACCCCGTCATCCAGGGATGCTACGAAAGCCTGGTGAAATGCACCCAGCCTGGGCGAAAGGGTCTGTGTTCAGTGGTAACGTCAACAACCATCGACTTACATTCGTGTTATTATTACTTACTAGCAACAAGAAAGCAGAAAAGAAAGAAAAGAGCAAAATGGATGTGAGAAGAGAAACTGAAATTTGCTCGTGAACGTCAGAAGCTAAAAGAGAAGGGGGGAAAGATAAGGAAGCCAAAGAGCTGGACAGAAGGTTTCAAAGGGCAGCTGGAGAAGACAAAGTAAAGTATTATAATGAAAATACGCAAGGACCTAGAGTTCGTCATGCAAAAGGGAAGAACACACTTGGAATTTCTCAAGATGAAAAAACTGAAGAAACTCGAGGTCTGGGTTGCAATATTGAAGGATTCTGTGGGCAAAATGTTAAATGACCTAAAAAACATAAAAAAAAAAAAAAAAGACAAAAAGAAAAATGGAATTGAAAGATAATTGGGAACAAGCAAGTTGCTTGCCCAGGAAACATCAAGGCAAGTGGTCAGGTCCCCTCAGTGGAAACCCCCTTCCAAGACTAAGATCAATGGGAATACACGCTCTGATAG
>NW_006408927.1:600671-614831 GCF_000296735.1 Chrysochloris asiatica | reverse complement strand
TCACTCAATCCACAATAAAAACCTAAAAAAAAAAAAAAAGTGGAGAGGAAAGAAAATGGAAGAAATACACAGAGTCATTACACCAAAAAGAATTAGTCAATGTTCAACCATTCCGTATGTACGTTGACATCTGGTCAAGAACTGGTCAGACCAAAGGAAGAAGCCCAAGATGCACTGAAGGCATTGACAAACAAAAAACAGAAAGGAAGCTCTAGGAAGTCACTCATTTATCTATATGCCAAGAAATGTGCAAGATACCTGACCAACTGACTGGAAGAGATCCACATCTGTGCCCATTCCAAAGAAAGGTGACTCAATAGAATGCAGAAATTATTCAATGACATCATTACTATCACACACAAGTAAAATTTCGCTGAAGATCATTTCAAAACAATTGTAGCAGTACATTGACAGGAAGCTTCCAGAAATGCAAGCCAGATTTAAAAGAGAACATGGGACAAGGAATATCATTGCTGACATCAGATGGGTCTTGACTAAAAACAGAGAATACCAAAAAGATATTGACTTGTATGTTATTGACTATGCAAAGGCATTTGACTGTGTGGATCATAATAAACTAGGGAGACCACTGCTGAGAATGGAAATTCCAAACATTTCATTGTGCTCATGCAAAATCTGTGTAACAGACCAAGAGGCAGTTGTTCAGACAGAACAAGGGGACACTGAATGGTTTAAAGTGAGAAAGGTGTGCACCAGGGTTGTATTCTTTCACCACACTTATTCAGTCTGTATGCTGAGCAAATTATCTGAGAAACTGGATTAGATGAAGAAGAATGTGGCATGAGGATTGGAGGAAAACTCATTAACAACCTACAATATGCAAATGACATAACTGTGCTTGTTGGAAATGAAGAGGATTTAAAATACTTACTGACGAAGATAAAAAAAACGACAGCCTTCAGTATGGATTACAATTCAACATAATGAAAGCAAATATCCCTACAGCTGGGCCAACAGACAACATCATGATAAACAGAGAAAAGATGGAAGTTGTAGAGGATTTCCTTTCACTTGGATCCACAATCAATGCTCATAGAAACAACAGTCAAGAAAACAAAGGACATAGTGCATTGGGCAAATCTGTTGCAAAGAGACCTCTTTTAAAGTGTTAAACAGCAAAGGTTTCCCCTTGAGGACTAAGGTGAGCCTGACCCAGGCTGTGGTATTTTCCATCATATGCATGTGAAAGCTGGGAATTGAATGAGGAAGACCAGGGAATAATTGATGCTTTTGAATTGTGGTGTTGGAGGGAAATATGGACTCCCAGAAGAACAAACAAATCTGTGTTGGAAGAAGTAGAGCCTGAATGTTCCTTAACAGCCAGGATGGTGAGATTTGGTCTCCCAAGTTACCGTGCTTGGTGGAGTAGAGTAGAAGGGTCAGCAATAAAGACCCTCAATGGGATGGACTGGCACCGTGGCTAAAACAGACCTTCAATGAGATGAACCAACATCGTGGCTAAGACAACAGTTTAAACACAGAAGCGATTGTGAGTATTTCGTTCTGTTGGTCACATAAGTTACAGCTAACCGCAAGGTCAACAGTTTGAATCCACCAGCTGCTCCGTTGAAGTAAGATGAGGCTTTCTACTCCTGTAAAGATTTACAGCCTCAGAAGCCCCATATAGTGCTAAATGAATTGGAACCAACTTGATAGCAAACAGCAGCCGAACAGGGCTCCCAACCACCACCCCACCCTGCCACCCCCACTTTGGCCACCAGAGGGCGCTTTATACCTGCCCGCCCATTAGCCTTACCTTTAGGCGTGCCCGCCGGGGTCTGCAAAACAGAACAGAAGTTAAATGGACTCCGTTCTCTCAGGACTCAGATCAGAATCCCGGTGGCCCTCCCAATCCCTTTTCTCCCTCCTCACAGCCTCACTGGCAGGGCGGCCTCCCCCATCACTACCACACGAGTGCCATCCCTGCCTGGACCAATCCTCCTACCCTCCATGTCTGCAGCTCTATACCATCCAGATAACGATGCTCCTGCTCTGCTCTAAAGCCTGCTGTGGCTCCCTAGTGCTCTCAGACACCTCCACCAGCTGCCTCATACCTGCTGTGAGTTCAGCACCACCTCTGTCTTGTGTTCCTCCTTGGCGGGGCTCAGGGCAGGGGCCCGGGCTGGACTTGGGGCAGCCGTATTCGCCTTGCTGATGAGGACCACATCTCCATTCTCCAGTAGCTCAATTTCTTTCTCCAGCCTGGAGGTGGGGGTGAGAGGGTGGGGAGCGACAAATACTGAGCAGTCATATCTTCTTGAATTTTATGTTTCCCTAACAACAACTCCAGGTGCAGTGTTGTAGGGTAAACAGTGTTGTAGGCTAACCACAAGGTCAGTGGTTCAAACCTACTAGCCACTCCTTGGACAGAGTCACTCTGAGCTGATGGCATGGAACAGTGGCCAGTCTCTATGACATGTTCATATCACACTCTTTTGCAACTGGAGAAACCGAGGCACGGGGTGGTAGATTCATACCGCCACCAAGTAACAGAGGCAGGATTCAAACTCAGGGCTGACTCTGTTGTCCCCTTTTAGGGCTTGTCTATTATTTACCTAACAGTTTGTTTCAAACGGACTCTCCCTTACTTCCACTGAAATCCATTTCTTTTTACAGGAAATTTTCTCTCTACAGGGAAACTGGAAACACAGCATGTCACTCTCCAAGTCTTAGAAGATAGTGAAACACACAACAAATTCAGCAAAACCAACACCAGGATACTTAACCCCAGCCCGAACGTCGCCTGTCCCAAGCTTTGACAAGGGCCAGGCTGTTAAAGCCGTCCTGGTGTGGTGCTAGACCGCTAACTACAAGGTCAAACTGAGGGACAATGATGAGACCACCTGCTTCTGTGAGGAGTTAAAGTGTCTCAGAAACTCTATGGAGCACTGGGTAACACACTGGACTACTGACTGCATGGTCAGCCATCCAAGTCCACAGCATGCCTTGGGATAAAGATGAGGCTTTCGATTCCTGTAAAGACTTACCGAGTCTCTGTGAATCCGGGCTGACTTAATAGCACATAGAACAATAACAGGATGTTAAAGGCAGCTCAGGATTCACCAAACAGTCTCTCCTTCAGGGACAGACAGAGAAGCTAAAGTCTGGTGTGTCCCCGATCCCAGTCACAAAATGGGCCTGGGTCAGCAGGCTGGATGCCTGCCTGCCCCTCATGAAACACCTTGAGATTGTGTCAGCCCAGAGGGTTTCCTGAAAGAGCTGTCCCAGGTCGAGTGGACCCCCAATGGCCAGCAATTCCCACTGATGTCTCACTTGCCACCCCATCCACATACATCTCTGTCTGCTCAAGGTCTGACTGCCCATCTCTCTGCAGACTGGCCCACCTCCTCCTAGAGTCAGCAAACTGGTCCCAGAATACCACTGGTGCTTAATATTTGTCAGAATTAGGGTATCCAAGAGGATTCTTGCCTCCCTGCCTCACAAGTGGGGAAACTGAAGCCAGGGGAGGCGGTAGAATCCCACTCACACCAAAGCACAAGGAAGCTATCCGCCCCTCCATGTTATGCCCCTGGGTGTTAAAAGATTCACCCTCTGTCCTCAGCTTGAAGGAAAATTGCAGCTGAACCCCTACTACTCCGCTTTCTTCCAAACCTAACACATCTGAGGTGGGGTGGGGTTCAGCCAGCGGCCCCTGTTTCACGGCACCCCATAAGTCCAGCCGGTGTGCCCTGGGCTCTGTGGGCCTCCTTCCCCTCCTCCCCTTTCCTGGCCAGAGCCGATGCTCAGGAGCCCCAAGGGGGAATCTTGGTCGTCACTTCCCTCTGGCCAGAGCTGAGCCTGGGCCTTCTGCCCGCCGGAAAGCCCAGGCCTTTTGTCCAGCCCCTCTTATCCCCAGAGTTTCCTGCAGACCCAGCTGGCCAGCTCCAAGGTCTCAGTTAGAACTGAGCCGGATGAGCTGCCAGCTGGGCTGGCACCAGAAGACCCTGGGAGTGCTGACCCCCCAAACCCGCACACACCTGCTTCACTGGGCGGTCAGCAGAAGTAGGCTAGCTTCCATCCCACCAGGTCTGCCCTCCTTGCCTATGAGCCCCCCACAACCGAGCCACCCACCCCCAGCCTCGCGGTCCACACTCCAGCCGCACCTGGACACAGATTCCTCCAGCTGCCGGGCCTTCTGCTCGTCTTGTTGCATCTGCTTCTGCATGGCCTCGTCCCCCTGTGAGGCGGAGGATGGTGTCCCCTCCAGCAGCCATCGTTCCCTCAGGGCCTTGGACTGTGGAGGGGGCAGGGATCAGGGTCAGAGGCAAGGTCACCCCCTCTGAGGGGTCCCTGGCACCGGATGCCCCCAGCCCAGACTAGGCTGGGGTCTGCAGGGACCACCCACCTTCAGATGCTGCAGCTGCCTCCGGTCCTCGTCCAGTTGCCTGCGTTTGTTCTCGATTTCCGCCTGCCTCCTTCGCTTCTCCTGGGGTGGGGTGGGGGGAGAGGGACGGTCAGCACTGTGCTCCCAACTCCCACCCCATCTAGGCTCACCCAGGTCAGTTTTCTGCAAATCAAACCTGTCTGCCCTTCCACCCCCACCGGCTCAGCAGTAGAGGGACAAGAAGGGTCCGAAGACCCCAAGAGACACTTCCAGAGTCTGAGACAACCCTGACGTGAGACTATATGCTAGCCTCAGTTTCCCCACCCACACGATGGGTGGAGGGGTCTAAGAGTCCACTGTCTTCGGACCAATGAGGTCTCTAATGTATAAGATACAAAGTTCATGTGTGCCGGGACCCTGAGCTCCACGCACCTCCCAGACAACCAAGCAGCGCTCTGGTGCCTCAAGCTGGGCACAGGGACTCTGAGACCCTGGGTCCCCCCAGCCTCCTCGGGGGGCCCCCAAACTCACCGCAATGGCCTGGAGTCGCTCCTGCTGAGAGCTGGTCTCTGTCGCCAGGACCCTGGGGGGTGGGGCAGGGACAAGGTCAAGTGTGGGAGGCTGCCCCCCTCTGCTTCCAGCCAACCTTGCCTCTTCCCTATTGGGTGGCCTTGAGCAAGTCTAGCTCATGTCTCAAAGCCTGTGTTTTTTCCTGGTGTGGCACTGTAGGATAAGCACTAGACTGCTAATCCCAAGGTTGGCGGTTCAAACCCAATAGCAGCTCCTCACAAATGCTAGACAGGGTCACTATGAGCCCAAACGAACTCCACTTAACAACAGCCTCTCTTTCCAGACTCAAAGCCTCTTTAGTTCACTCAGCAAACCTCCCTATCTCTGCCTCAGAGCAAGAGGCTGTGAGGAAGGAGGGGCATTGAGGCTGGGTCATGAAGGATGCATAGGAGTTCACCAGTCACTGAAAGCTGATCATGACAGCACCCTCTTCAACCTCCCAACCCCACGAGGGGTCCACAGAGGACCAAGGAACCCCCCTGACCTCATTGGTCCAAAAGCAAATCCAGAAGCAGCGCTGGGGTCCTTGGGCCGGCCTTCATCTATGGCTAAGAGACCTCTGCCCAGACAGAGGCATCAAGTCGGGTTTTTGAACCTCGTCCCTCCTTCCTGCCATCTTGGGACTCTGCACATAAACCAAACCCCACTGCCATTCAGTCTTCCCGACTCACAGCAACCCTGTATAGGGTTTCTGAGACTGGAAATCTTAACGGGAGTTCCTATGGTGAGGTTGGTGGATTTGAACCACTGACCTTGAAGTTAGCAGTCCAGTGCTTATCTTACAGTGCCACCAAAGCTCCCAATCTGCACATGTTGTTATGTCCCACTGAGTCAGTTCTGACCCCATAGCAACCCTGTTTTCGAGGAGCAGCTGGTGAGCTTGAACTGCCAACCTTGCTGTTCAAATCGACTTTGTAGTCCAGCACATTAACCCACAGTGCCACACCAGGACTCCTGCACATAGTAGCTGTTTAGTGAAACTAAACCGTAAGGCCTGAGCCAAGGATGTGTTTGGGCCTCAGTTTCCTAACAATAACTCTCCTTCTAAGGTATGGAGAGGAGAGGAGGGGTCACAGGACTTGGACCGGTCCCTTAAGGGGACTCCTCATTCCCTGTCCCAAATGCTGACCCTCTCTGGTCAGCAATCAGCATCTATGGGGAGGCCCAGTCTGCTCCTGAGGGTAGGGCATGGCAGTGTGTGTGTGGGGGGGGAGGGGGGCAGACCTCTCTGTCTCTCCCTCCTGTCCCTTATCTTCACAGGGAGTGACATTACACACTGTCCTGTAGTTTGAAGTCCTGAGTCTCCCCATGGGCTCAGAAGAGCCCCCTCCCCTCTGTGAGCCTCAGTTTCCCCATCTGTACAAATAAGTCGGAGCAGACACCTCTGAGCACTGAACACTCTGGTTACGTGCCACCACCCCCTCCCCCAACCAGGGGTTCTGCACTAAGGAATAAGCAGAGAAGGACAAACACTGACTTAAAGTCACACAGCATGATGGGACCATCCATCCCCTCCACACTCAGCCCCCACCTGGGCGTTGGCTCCAGAGAGTGGACATCCATCCTGGCAGTGTCCTGCCCACCCCACATGGACTCCACTTTCCTGGTATGGGTGAAGTCTGTGAAGTCACCCAGTTCCCAAGCTCTGACCTGGTGACCCCACCCTGCTCTTCCTTTCCTGGTGGGCGGCACCTGCCTCTATCTGTGCCTCCCTGGGGTCTGGCAACACCAGTCACAGTCTCTGAAACTCCTTTTCCTCCCTCCTCTGGGAGTCTGGGCTTGGCTATATAGAGTGATTGAGGAAAGGCTTGATCCAGCAGCCTAGTTGGGAGGTTTTTCCTGAAGAACCAGAGTTTTGGGTCTATCCTGTCCAACTGTGGGTCACAGGGAAATTGCTCCCCATATGGGCCCATCCCCAAGTCCCATAAGGCTCTGGAGTCCCCCAAGTCTGGTCCCTTCCCTTCAGACCCACATTCACAGCCCAGTCCAGGCCTCTACTATCCCCTTCACTTCCCTAGAACCTGACAGGCCCCCCTTCACTCTACAACCTGAAGCAGAGTCTCAAACACGACAATCAGAACCTGCCACTCCCTTCCTCTAAAGCCCCTGTGGCTCCCATCGTCCCACAAATAAAACCAAGAGACCACTCTCCCCCCATTTGCTCTCCCCTCGTTCAGCCTGCCCCATCCATCAGGGTCCTTCGCTGTGCCTTCACGGCACCAAGCTGGTATTCCTACCTCAGGTCCTTTGCAGTTGCTGTTCCCCCTACCTGGTATGCTCTTCCTACTGCTCAGCACTGAGTCTCAGAGAGGGCAAGACTCCTGCCCAAAGTTACACAGTAGGAAGTGACAGAGCAGAGATTCAAACCCACGAGGTCCAGAGCTACATCATAGGCCTTTGTTTGCCAAGCTCCATAGTGACCCTGGACCCCACTAGGAAGGGGGCAGAGCTAGGGAGGGTCCACAGAACAGCTGGGCAGAGTAGCTAGACATTCTGTACTGGGTCCCCACCCTGGTGTCCAGTGGCCATTCAGGCCGGATGCAGGCACACAAGGACAACTGTGTGGCTCACTCTCCAGGCCAGAGACAACAAGGCGAACAGTGTCCTCGCTCAGCAGCCTGTCCCTGCAGGGCAGCGCGAGGGCAAGGCAAGGTCAGGCGGGTAGCGCGAGGCGAGGCGAGCGTAGTGGACCATGCTCCCACCAAGACCCAAGGTGAGAATTTACACCCATGGGGCTGTGTCCCTGTCACATATTGAGGGGTGCAATCTATGCGCCCCAGTCCCCACCCCACCTCAACCCAACGAACGAGCCCCTCCCCAAGCCCGGGGGCGCCGGAACCTCCCCACCCTGGGCGCCGCTGCCGCCACCGGTGATGGATGGCGGGGCCCCGCGGGAGGCGGTCGCCCTGGCAACCGCGCCATCCCCATGGCAACGCTGAGGCCCGGCGCGCGGGGGCGGGGCCGGCGCCGAGCATTTCCCGCCCTGGCCTGGTGCTGGGGGGCTGAGGGGCCGCCTGCAGAGGGTGGAACCCGGAGTGGAAGGGAGTCTACCCCATCCTACCCCTGTCTCTGGGGGTGGGCCTTCCCGCCCGGGTTTCTGGGGTGCACGCCTTGGGAGGGGCTTCAATCCCACAAGGGTCTAGACGCGCGCGCCCTGGCACGCGGTACCCAAAGCAGAGCCAAGATAATACTCAACATCATAAATAAATCTGAAAAATAAAGCAAAATACAACCATGAAACCCTAATAAAACAAGAACAACGCCCAAGCACACACTAGCGGCGCAGTGAGTCTGGTTATCAGCACCAATTTACAGGTGAGGAAACTGAAAGACGGGGTGTCTGCAAAAGGCCTTTGCTAAATTTCTATCCTTCACCATCCTGGGAGGCACGGAAGATCAGTATACTGTTTTATCAATGGGGAAACTGAGGTACCACTGCTGAGTGGTGATGATGGGCTCTGGACCCAAGAAGTAACAGTTCAGGGGGGCTGGGTCTCCCTGCACTCTGGTTGGGGGCAAGGGGACATCGGCTTCTCTTTGTGAAGAGCAAAGGTCAGATCACAAAAGGTCTTAAACAAGGAGCTGAGAAGCTGAGTGTTTGTTGGCTAAATGACAGCCACCTCACCGGCTGCTGGGGTCTCTGAGCTTCCGAGGCAACAATCCTGAGCTGCTCGTGGAAGGCCCGCGTCCTCCGCCTGCCCGCCCACCATCAGCGTGCACAGGCATTCAGTTCTTGCTGGATTATTTTTACGAGCTCGGAGCAGAATCTGGGCTCGAATCACGATGTGGGCGGCTCAGGATTGAGTGAGGGCGTCGGCTGCGAGCAGAGCAGAGAGCGCGTGAGATAATCCCCGCTCCAGCAGATGAGCTAATGAGGCCCAAACCCGAGGAGAAAACGCAGAAGCCTCCGTTTGGCGAGGAAGTTATTTTTTTAAAGGTCCAGAGAGGTTACGCAACCAGCCCAAGGTCACCCAGCGGGCAGGACGAGCTGGACTGGGGAAGGGGGGTGGGAGGGAAAGGGCGTCGCATTTGTAGTTCCAGAGTCCACTCCCCGGCAGTTCTGGCTAGAATGAGGGGTCCTGGCCCCTGGGCAGGCGTGGAGCCCAGCGCTGGGAACATTCCTGGACTCACTGAAAGGAAACAGCTGACGGTGACCTTGGCCGAGGAGGGGGGGCCAGAGTCACGCGGGAAGGAGTATGAGGTGGGGGGTGAGGAAGGCAGAAGTCCAGGCGGGCCCTTCCTCCGTGGACAGGGGATGGGAGGGGGAGCCCCCATTCCACCTGGCCCATTCCCAACTCCCTGTGGGACCCTGGGCCTCTTGCTTACTTGATCTCCCCAAAGTCCAGCGCCACCCTCACCCCACCCCAGTGCCTCACCCCCTGTCACCCTTAATATAAACCTCTGCCTCACATCATTCAATTCCTCCCCCCAGTCCTCCACACTCCCATTTCCCTGGTCCACCTCCAGGTTTGCTCCTCCTACACAGGTGGGGGCCACTGTACCTCCACCCTCTCCAGTGAAGTGAACAGACATGGGATTCTAGAAGGTTCCAGCCAAAGAGGGCTTTGCAGACCTCTCCGGTGTGGAGGAGATAGAGTTCAGTAAATGTGTTGGCAATTAACCTGTAGGGGTAGGACAAGGAGCTGGACTCTGCCCTGGGCCTTGGCAGCAGGAAGGGGCAGTGAGGCTTACATGGGGGCATTGAAGGCAGAGGCGGGCAGGATAGTTCCCACTCCATTCCAGCCATACCTGGCCGCTCCTGCCTCAGGGTTTTTGCCCTGGCTGGACCCCTACCCAGGGAATTACCCACAAACACCTTATGCCCTCCGACTTTCCCCCAAGCCTCCTCAGATCACGCTCATTGAAACTTGACCTCCAAACAGGCATCTCAGCTCCTTCCCAGTTCTTGCTCTACCTATACCCAGGTCATCTTATCTCCCCAAAAGGATGGTGGCTGCGTTTGCCTTACCACTGCCATTTCCCCATTGCCTGGTAGACAGCAGGTGTTCAATAAATGCTCACTGGATCAGTTAGAATCTCGCCAGTCCCAGAGGACCCCCACCCCACTCTAAACCCTTCTCAGCTCTTACTGCCTTGTCCCCCAGGGCTCCCCAAACTTTACCCACTTCCTTGTCACACTTCGCCACTTCCACAAACACCTGTGTTCCTGTGATCTAGGATCACGTTCTTTGAAAGGAAGCTCTCCCAAACGCACGTTCATCTAAATCAGAACTCAACTCCCCACGCTAAGCAGAGGACACCTTTCACCCAAATTGCAGTAAAAAGTTAAAACATGCGTGCGCACACACGGTCACTGATTAAGTTCCAGCCACCTCAGAGGCAGCAGTAAAAATACGCCCCACATCCACTGAGGGAAGCTGGAGAACAAACTGTAGCCCATCCAGACAATGAAGTAGTAAAAGGGACTGAAGCACTGATATACTCTAAGATGGGGATGAAGCCTGAAAACAGTGTGCTCAATGAAAGGAAACAGATGCAAAACTCCTCATACTGTCTGATTCCTGGTATAAATCAGGGGTCCCCATGCAGCTTCTTTCAGAATCTCCGTGGGTAGCTCTGACCACCATAGGTTTGACAGCCCAGCCAGACAGTGGGGTCTGCCCCCTTGTAGGTCCAGCATCTTTCTCCAAGCTGCTCCAAGCTGAGTCTCTGTTCGCTCTTTCCTTAGACTCTATCCATGGCGCCCTAAGATTCCCCAGCCAGGTCCTTGACAGCCTACATTATCCAGCCCAAGAACACAAACCCAAGAGCTCAGTGTGATGCTCTTAGAATCTGCACCTGCCACCTTGCCTACCAGGTGTGCCCTTCTGCCTGCCCGGAAAACCTTCAAGGAGCCATCACAGAAAAATTCCATGAAGGAACGGACCAGGAAATATTTCCCACCCACAAGGAAGACCCTTCACAGGCCCCCCAGCTCCCAAGCTGAGATAGCCAGCTTCAAAATCTGAACCCTTGAGAGTGGGCTTGGCTGTGGGGATAGGGCAAGAAGGGCTCCATAGTCCATAACGCCTGTCCTCCATTGGCCAGGCCTGGCCTGGGAGGGTCTAGATAATGTGCCCACTCTTCAGATGAGAAAAATGAGGTGCACCCAAAGTCTCATGGAGTCGGGACCCTTCTTGCTACCCTCCAGCCCCAAATTATCAACAAGCACAGACCTACAGTGGCGGAGGGAGCAGTGGCCGATGAACTACATCGACCCCACACTGGGATCCAGACCACTGCCAAGGCCACCTTCTGTGTGGCTCAGCTGACAAGCCAGACTGCAAAGTCAGGGTGAGATGGATACCCAGAAGCCTTTAGACCCAGGACTCTCAGACACAGGGAGGTGGAACCCCTCACCCAGCCCCATCCCACCACACACAGCTCCACTTGGCCGCTGAGATTTAAGATCCTGGCGGGCCCAGGAACAAATTCTGGTTCTGTTCCTTTCTAGCTGTGTCGCCGGAGGCAGGGCACTTCACCTCTTTGTGCCTTAGTTTCCCTACCTGCTAGGGTTGCTGTATGAACTGAATTCACACAGGTAAAACACTCAGAAGGGAGCCTGTTATATGTAAATCAAGTACCCATTAAATGACTGTAAATTTCTCAAATCTGTACTATCTTTATATTCCTTCCCTTGGAACCGACTCACTGTTTAAACAAAGCCCCTGGTTTTAAAAGGAAATGTTACATTGTTACTGAGGCTGGAAAAACCAGCTGTCCAATGCCACAAACTCTGGAGTTTAAAAAATTCTGTTGTTGTTTTTAAAGACACAATGGAAATAAAAACTTGTTTTTAAGTTCAATTAGCACTGGATACTGTTGCCTTTTAACTGGAACTAGCTTAGCCTCTCATTAAAGTAAGATATTAGCAAGTGGGAAAAAGGCGTCAAGGACTCAACTGAGACCTTCCCCTTCAACACTTCTAGGCAGCAGGACAGAGAAAAGAATCTCAGAGAGTCTGGACTGTCCAGATGCGGAGAAGGCCAGCTAATACCTTACTGCTTCCTCCCCCAAAACAGGAGCCTGGGTCCCTGCGAATGTTCTCTTCACGCTAAAATGTTATTTTCACAGCCAGACCCTTAGGGTCCCAGAAGGGCAATGTATCACGGGCAAATCTTCCCCAAAGCAGAAATTCGAACCCACCTCCTGAGCCCCAACCCAGTAGGGTCCCTTTACCCCTTTACCCTCCTGTTCTCATTCTTTCTTTACAGTGTCACACCTTCCCCACCACCACCACCTCAGTGACTATTCACTCCTTTTTTGGATTAAATCCTTCTCCCCACCCCCCAACCCCCTGCCGCCCCATTTTAAAATTCATTTTTAAAAGAAACTTCTAGCACTGCCACAAAACCACAACAGCCTCCCGTGGTTTGGACAGCAAAAAATGAACCCGTGGACACACATCACATGTTGTAGTTAGTGCCTTGCTCCCTGCCTGAAACCTGCCTTCTCCTCGTGGGAAGGGGCAGTGATGGAGCAAGGTGGTGGCCATCGTTAAGTGCTGTCCAATTGGTTCCGGTTAGGGGCTGCTGGAGGCAGGTGTTAATGAACCAGAAGCCCCAGGTGAGGCCTCTTCCAGCCCTTCGTCATCTCTCAGAACAGGCAGGGACATCTCCATGGTTATGCTGGTGGATGGATGCCACAGCCCACATCTGCACCCAGAAAACCCAAGTGAACCAAGGAGAGTACACTGGAGACATTTCTGACCTATAACCCAGAGTCCATGGGGCACAACCCTATTTTCCCTATGTGACCCTGGGGAAAAGCTGCCCCTCTCTGGGCCTCAGTAAGCCCAGTGACTCCTCCGCCCCAGGCTGGAATGTCCCTCCCTTTTCCTCTTTCCCCCCTTGGCCCCTCCTGGGAAGCCCCCTCCCCATGGCCACACCTACACACTGGCCGGATGGGCTGTTACTGTTAGGAGTGAGGAGGCCCCTTGGGCCTGGGAAGAGATAAACAAGCTGGGAAGGTGGTGCGGGCAAGTCCAGGCCCTGGCTCCCCTGAGCCCCTGGCTGGGCTCCCGCGGGCCGATGGGGATGTGTAGCAGGCCTTTGTCTGGGATTTCAAAAGCAGAGGCCAGGGGTGTTGCCTTGCCCAGGATCTGGTGACTCCCACCCACCGAGGGTGTGGCGGGTCACGGGTGAATCCCTGGAGGGAAGTTGCTTGGAAAACACACCCAGTGGGAAGGGTAAGGGTGTCCAGCTGCAGGCTGGGGTGGGGAGCTGGGCCCACAGTGAGTAGTCACTTGCCCTGGCAAGCAGTGGGCACCAAGGAGGCCGGACACCAGATGTGGCGTTTCTGCCTTGTGACCGTCTGCTCAACGCACATGCACCCTACCACCTCCTAATGCCCACCTGTGAGAGTGAGGGGAGGGACACCCATTCCCACCCACAAGGAAGACCTGTCCTGACCATGCACACACATTGGGCACCTGCCGTATACAAGAACTCTGGGCCTCACCTAGCCCACACAGACCAAGGCCACCTATTGGAGGTGGGGTCCTAGAATTCAAAATGGTATCATTTGGGGGCCCATGTCAGAGACCCTAGTCCTTGGACCGATTCACACTCAAGTTCCACCACTGGAAAACGCCGGGTCTGCCTCAGTGTGCACACCACAGTCCTGGGAAACCTGAAGACCCTCCCTCCAGTGGTAAACCCGGACATCTGGCTGCTGGATCACGGCCTCGGGAGGTGTCTGGGCCCCATCACAGCCTCGGAGTGGGAGAAGGGAGGACCGGCCCGCGCGCGCGTCCTGGGCGCCGGGGAGCAGCCTGCGCTGGCAGGCGCGGAGGCGGAGGAGGGGGCAGCTCCGGGCCCCAGTAGTTCCATTTGGGGAGGGGTCGCGGGATCTCCTAGGACTACCGCTTGGGAGCCCACAGGTGGCAGGGAGCCGCGAGCATCCCTGGGGGCTCAGGACAGAGCCCGGCCGCGGACGGAGCGCGATCGGAGACTCGGCCTCCCTTCCCTAGCGTCCTAGGCTGGCCTCCAGCCGCTGTCTCCCGGGCCCCCGTTAGCGCATCGGCCGCCGGGGTCGGGTGGGGGGAGGCTTCCGAGAGGCGCGGCCCAGAGCCAGCCATTCTGAGGGTCCTGAGAGCTGCTTCCCTCTTCCCGCGGGGGGGGGTTGCGACCCCCGCAGCAGTATCGCCCCTCCCGAATCCGGCCCGCGCGCGCTACTCACTCCATGTCCCTGCGAGGTCCGGGTGGGTCCGCGATGCTGGGCGGGGGCGGCGGCGGCGGGCGGGG
>NW_006408927.1:599136-600349 GCF_000296735.1 Chrysochloris asiatica | reverse complement strand
CCACCGGCCGCGCGCACACCAGCCGCCCGCCGCCCAGCCGCGGGTCTGAGTTCTTCCGGGCCAGGGCGGCGCCAAAGGGCCACCTCCTCCCCCCACCCAGAGTCATTGAACCGATTCCCTCCCCAGCTCCGGGTTCCCAGAGTCAGCCAAGAAGCAAATGCCTTTAGGAATGTGCCAAGGCAGGTGGACCAGACGACAACCCGGGGGAGGGGAGAGAGGCCCCACTCTCTCCAGGAGGTGGGGGTGCCGATGAGGCCCCTCCAGGAGCTGACATTTCAGCGATACCCTCAAGGCCCCTGAGGAGCCATTTGTGGGGAAATGCGCGAAAAGTGAGACCCAGTGAAGGTCAGTGGGTCAGTGCAAAGGTCCGGGGGTCAGACTGACCTAGGCGGGCTCTTGGAAGAAGAATAGCAACATTAACATTACATCGCTGATCTGCTGAAACACTTGCTGCTCCCCGCACTGTCCTAAGGGCTGGAGGGTGCTGGTGGAAGGGACCAAAGGGTGGAAGTGGAAACACAAATTGCTGGGTTTGCCTAAGGGCACTAGGGAGCTACAACAGAGTTCAGAGCAGGAGAGAGACCAACCCAATTTCTTAAAGGTTTCTCTCGCAGCCAGGTGGGGCAAAGAGAGAGGGGAGGCAGCAAAGAGGCAGGTTGATGCTCCGCACAGAGATGGTGGAGACTGGGGGGCTGGGCGGTGGGTTGAGACAGGTAGATTCTAAATGGATTTGCCACTAGATACAATGTGGAGGTCCTATGCCAGACAAGATGGCCCTGTGTCTCCAGCCTGAGTCCTTCCCTGGGAGGAGGACCAGGGAGGACCACCAGCAGCTGAGTTTTGTATAAGGTGAGTTTTGAGCGGTGTCCAGGGGAGGTGTCAGGTGGGTGGCTGGACAGAAGGTCTGGAGTCCTAGGTCCTCGGCGGAGGTGGAGCTGAGGTGGAGATCCTCAGTCCAGAAGAGTCTGGGCAAAGGCACATGGGAGCAGGCACTGGCTGAGGGGGAGAGGCACGGGAGGTGGGGGGTCCCTGCTGGATGCTTCAGTCCAACTTGAGTTCTTCAGGCTTCAGGATTCACCATGGGCGGCAGAGGGCCAAGACCACCATCCCAGGTCCTTATACGATGCTGCAGCCAAGAGGTGCAGTACAGTGGGGCAGAAGTCCATTCTTCCAAACGCTTTCCTCTAATGTCGTTGTAAGGTGCCAGCGAGTC
>NW_006408927.1:594608-598013 GCF_000296735.1 Chrysochloris asiatica | reverse complement strand
TTCCCTAGTCCTGTTTGAATGACTGTCTCTTGGTCTATGTACAGGTTCCTCATGAGTGTTCTGGAACACTCATTCTCCACAATGTTAGCCATAGTTTGTCATGATCCATACAGTCGAAAACCTTCTCATAGTCAGTAAAGCACAGGTAAACATCTTTCTGGTGGTCTCTGCTTTCAGCCAAGATCGATCTCACATCAGAAATTATATCTCTCATTCTGCATTCTCTTCTGAATCCGACTTGAATTTCTAGCAGTTCCCTGTTAATGTACTGTTGCAATTGCTTTGGAATGATCTTCAACAAAATTTTCCTTGCATGTGATATTAATGCAATCGTTCAATGATCTCCACATGGCCCTGATGAGAATGTCCAATACATTGGTGTGGCCCCAAGAACAAATGCCATATGCTTCCACTTTTAGGAAACATTTAGAACTGTCAAATGAATAAAGATAGATAGTAGTTTAGAGGCCACTAGGGGCTGGTGATAAATGGGGACTTATTGCTTAATGGAAGCTGAGTATCTGGGATGGTGAAAACATTTTGGAAAGAGTGGGGACGGTTACACAACATGGTGAATGGAATTAATGTCACTGAATTCTGTGGTTAAAGTGGCAGTGTTTGTATTGTGTGACAATAACCAGGAAAATAGATGTGTGTTTGAAGGAAAATCGTTTCGGATGAGCTTTGGAGACAGAGATGGCAGGAAGGTGAGGCCGGCATGTTGCCTACCATTTCCGTTATGTGGTTGTTTCTCTTCAGGGCTGTCCTGTCGGTTCAGACTCTTAGCAACCTATTGTAGGGTTTCCATGGAGTGGCTTGTGGGTTTGAACTACTGACCTGGTGTTTAGCAGTCCAGTGCTTATCTTACAGTTCCAAACCTTCTCATTTACCTCTTGTTACAATGCACATACATTCATAGTAACGTTTTCATAAAATGAGATTGTTTTCGTTGTTACATGCCATTGAATCTGTTCCAACTCATGGCAACCCTTTCCAAGGAGTGGCTGGTGGGTTTGAACCTGACCTTATGGTTAACAGTCCTGTGCTACTCCAGGACTCCGATTAGCAAATGTAAACAAAACAGCAAAGAGATTGAGGCGCTTCAAGGCCCAGGGTTCACATCTTAGCCCAACTCTGTGTGATCCTGGGTGTGTTTGCTAAGAACGCTAAATTCGCACATCCCCAACCTGCTAAGGCTGCTGGGAAGGCTAACCTAGTGAACACAAAGGGCTTGGAACAGGGCCTGGCACACACTAGCCAAGGGTTTGGCAAACTTTATCTGTAAAGGGGCAGCGTGTACATATTTTCAGCATTGCAGGACAGATGGTCTCTGTCGTAACTGCTCAACTCTATCCTACAAGTAGCAGCCAGACACAATATGGAAATGAATAGGAATGGCTGTGTGCCAATAAAACTTTATTTACAAAAACATGTGGTGGGCCCGAATTGGCCCGTGAAAGGAAACTATCTGTGGGTGATTCCTGCAGTGCCCTTTCCACCTTGTCTTTAATCCAGAAATACTTTATTGAGCACTGTTATCGATCAAATCGTGACCCCCAAAAGGCATACATCCTAACTCCTAATACCTGTGAACATGACCGTGTGTGGAAACAGCATCTTCACAGATGTCATTACATTGAAGGTGGTGGTGTGGCGTCATACTAGAGTGGAATCATCCGATATGAGGGGCCTACAAAAAGTTTGTGGAAGCTGGAATTGGATTCTGTTGTTCTGAGCTAGGCCTGAGTTCACAAATAAGGTTCCCTGAGTTATGGTTAAGGGGTCCTAGTGGTGTTAACCAAAAGGTTAGCAAAGCCCCCAGGCACTGCCTGAGGGAAAAACGAGGTAGACTGCTTCTGTATACATGTATGAACTTGGAAACCCTATAAGGCAGTTCTCCTCTGCCTGTTCTATTATTTATTGTTAGGCGCCCCCGAGTCAGTTCAAACTCATAGCGACCCTGTGTGCACAGAGAACAAAACCCTGCCCGGCCTGGAACCAGCCTCACAATGCCTGTTACATTTGATCCCCTTGTCGCTGCCAGCGTGTCAGTCCATGGCATTGGGGGTCTCCCTCTGTTTCACTGACCCTCCAGTTTACCAAGCATGACATCCTTCTCCAGGGGACTGGTCCCTCCTCATCAAATGTCTGAAGTATGAGAGAGGAAGTCTGGCCAGCCTGGCTTCTCAGAGGCATTCTGATTGTCCTTCTTCCAACACAGATTTGTGTGTTCTTCTGGTAGTCTGTCATACTGTGGTAGCTTGTACGTTGCTGGAAGCTATGCCACTGGTATTTTAAATACCACAAGGTCACGTACTGGCGCATGATGGTTACATACGAGATGCACTAGGATACAAACCAGAAGGTCTGCAGTTCAAGCCCGCCAGCTACTCCACGGGAGAAAGATGAGGGTTTCTGCTCCCTCAAAAATGTAAAAACTTGAAAACCCAATACAGGATTGCTATGAGTCAGAACCGACTCAACAGAGCTTAACAATAAGGTCTCCTGTGGTAGGTAGGTGTCAGTGGGGCCTCCAGAATCACACAAACTAGGAACAAGGAGAGGCAGACTTATGAGTATTTAGTCACTGAAAACCTTGTGACTAACAACAGAACACTGTCAGATAGAGTGCTGGAAGATGAGCCCCTCAGGTTGGAAGGCATCAAAATACGACTCGGGAAGAGCTGCCTCCTCAAAGTAGAGTTGACCATAATGACATGAATGGAGCAAAGCTTTTGGCACCTTCATTTGATGGTGGGGCACAACTCACAATGAGGAGAAAAAACTACAAACATCGATTAACAGTCAGAACATGGGATAGACAAAGTTTGAATCTAGGAAAATTGGAAATTGTTCAAAATGAAATATAATGCATAAAGATGCATATCCGAGGCATTAGTGAGCTGAAATGTACTGGTATTGACCTTTTGTTTTTGTTTTTTAACTTTTTACTGTAGAGTGAGTGAACGAATACAGAACAGATCTTCAGTTCACATTCAACAAATGAAAAACAGTTCATGGCATTGCAATAAGTACAATTCACTCCATGCACCATCAGTTACCAGTATTTACATTCATTCACTTTCTTTTTCCCCTCTCCCCCATCCCCATCAACGCTGTAACCATCATAGAACGTTTGAATCAGACAATCAATATGATTTAATAGGCAACGAATGATAAGTTCAAGAGGAATGCTATCAAACTCATCATCAAAAAAGAACATTTCAAGATCTGTCTGGAAGTACAATGCTTTCTGTGATAGGGTAATATCCATATGCTTACAGGGAAGACCAGTTAATACCAATGTTATTCAAATTTATGCACCAACCACTAAAGCCAGTGATGATGAAATTGAAGAATTCTACCAACTTCTTCAGTCTGAAATTGATCAAGCATGCAATCAAG
>NW_006408927.1:590149-592148 GCF_000296735.1 Chrysochloris asiatica | reverse complement strand
TGGATTAAGTTCTGAGAATGTTCCAATTGTAAGGCAGGGATCTGTTTGGATTCCACCACGAGTATGCTCCTTGGGTTGGATGCTGCAGGGTGAGGCACATATTGCCGGACCCATGTCAACTACCTAGTAGTCATCAAGGTCAAAAAATTCATCATCTCCTCCTTGGTATTCCATTCCCTGGAAATCTACTCGGTACCGCAAGATACCTCCAATTCCACCAAATCCTTTCACAAACTGGGATCCTTCTTGTGACTTATCTGTGACAATTCCCAATGTAGCTCCAAATTGTTTGTAGTTGTTAGCAAACCATTCCAGTAGGGGCATGCTTTCAATCAGCTCCTGTTCCTGTCCTGTCTCTTTGTCTGTGAAATGAGATTTATCCTTCTCTTGTTCTGGAGTTAGACAGAGAATTTTCTCCTCTTCAGTGCCTTGGCAATGAAGAACATTTCTCATTATATCCAGATTTTCATAGACTATTAAAATAAATATCTACAGCTCCCATTTCCAAAGCCTTTAGTGTATCTTTAACTCCAAAACAGTACTTGCCCGTGTCCTGGCTGATTTCATCAAAGTATTGTCCTATTAATTTCTTCTCTTAGATGAACTTCACGTTGGAAAGGACTTCAGTAGGTAACTCAATAGCTTGGTTGAATCCATTTTCACCACCATAGGAGATATCAACTAATTTTAAAACTTTTGATTGCAACCTCTGATCAAACATATCAGATTGACTTAGTTCAGTTTTAAAGTCAGCTGATCCAGCTAAAACAAGACCAGCCACATTCACTTTGTGAAAACAGAAATAAACAGCTGCAAAGCAGTCTCAGCTACTTTCCGAACATAATTATGTTGTTTTTTCCATTCTTAAACGGGCAAAACGCAAGGCAGCCTGACCTCCTCTACCATGTTTCTTTGAAAGATCCACAGTGAATTTGTGCAGGACCTCTCTTGTGTTTCCTTGGAGTGTGCCAAAAAGTACCCCACTATCATCTATTACAATGAAGACAAACTTGCTATCATCCGAAAGTAGTGCTGTAAGAGCCTCTGTATGGAATTTGTTGTCACACAAATACGATGATGTATTAATTGGTTTGATAAGGCTCAAAGTCAATGTTGACTTTCTTTTCCTTTCCTTCTTCTGTTACAATTGTTCCACAGTAAACAACGAATCCATTTGGAGGTACTTTGTTATAAAGTTTGAGTCTTTGTTGTACAGATGTAATGGCTCCCAGGACTGAAAGGCGGTTTACTCATGACTTAATATTAGATGCGGTTCCAAATTCATCTGCTAACATTTTTGCCACTCGTAATATCTGGTCTTTGGGAGGAATGATCAACGATATCATGGTTGTGCCATTGCCGCGGGCCGCCTCCAAGCTTTTGATGAGCCTCTTGATCTTCCAGATCTCCACGTTCCTGTCTGCAGCACTGGGGTCGTCTGCCATCTTCTATGCAAAAGGTTTTGATTGTGTGGATCATGACAAGCTATGGACAACATTGCGAAGTATGAGTATTCCAAAACACTTAATTGTGCTCATGAAGAATCTGTACCTGGACCAAGAAGCAGTTGTTCGAACAGAGCATGGGAACACTGAATGTTTTAAAATTTAAAAAGGTGTGTGATAGGGTTGTATTCTTTCACCATACTTATTCAACCTGTATGCTGAGCAAATAATCCGAGAAGCTGGGTTCTGTGAAAAAAAAACAAAAAACAAAAAAAACGTGGCATCCGGATTGGAGGAAGACTCATTAACAATCTGCAATATGCAGATGATACCACCTTGCTTGCTGAAAGTGAAGAGGACTAAAAACATTTACTGATGAAGATCAAAGAGCACAGCCGTTGGTATGGATTACATCTCAATGTCAAGAAAGCAAAAATCCTCACCACTGGACCAATAAACAACATTCTTATCAATAAAGAAAAGATTGAAGTTGTCAAGGACTTCATTCTTCTTGGATCAACTATCAACACTCACAGAAGCAGCTGTCAAGAAAT
>NW_006408927.1:584870-588609 GCF_000296735.1 Chrysochloris asiatica | reverse complement strand
GACTCGACGGCACTTAACAACAACAACAATAACTAAAAGGAGTGGTTGACGTTCAATCCTTTCAAGAGGTAACATATGATCAAGAACCAATGGTCCTGAAGGAAGAAGACATTGGCACACTGAAGACATTGGCAAAAAAAACCAAGGCTCCAGGAATTGACGGAATACAAATTGAAATATTCCAACAAACCAACACAGCACTGGAGACATTCACTCATTTTTGCCAAGAAATTTGAAAGACAGCCAGTTGCCCAACCAATGGAAGAAATCCATACTTGTGCCTATTCCAAAGAAAGGTGACTTAATGAAACGCAAGAAAAACCAGACAATACCATTAATAATACATGGAAGTAAAATTTTGCTGAAAATAACTTTTTAAAAAGGGTTACAGCATTATATCAACAGGGAGCTCCTAGAAATTCAAACTGGATTCACACGATGAAGTGGAACGAGGGGTATCATTGCTGACATCAGATGGATCTTGGCTGAAAGCAGAGAATGCCAGAAAGATGTTTGCCTATGCTTTAGTGACTGCAAAGGCTTTCGACTGTGTGCATCATGACAAGCTATGAACAACATTGTGAAGAATGGGTATCCCAGAACACTAACTCATGCTCTTAAGAAACCTGTACATAGACCAGGAGTTAGTTGATGGAAACAGAACAAGAGGATAATGAATAATTTGAAATCAGGCAAGGTGTGGGCCAGGATTGTATGCTTTTCACCATACTTATTCAATCTGTATATTGAGCAAATAACCTGAGAAACTGGATTGTATGAAGAAGATCGTGGCATCAAGATTAGAGGAAGACTCCTTAACAACCTGCAATATGTAGATGATACAACACTAGTGGCCAAAAGCAGAGAAGGCTTAAAATACTAATGAAGACCTATTTTACTACACTGTACAATGTATATTGTACTCACTACAGACTTCTATAGGAGCTCTGGTAGCGTAGTGGTTATGAATCTGGCTGCGGGCTGCAAGGTCAACAGTTAGAAACTACCAGCTGTTCTGCGAGAGAAAGATGAGGCTTTCTGCTCCTGTAAAGATTTATAGCCTCGGAAACCCTGTACAGGGTCACTATGAGTCGGTTCCAACTCCACGGCACATAACCACCACAACAACCTTCTATATGGATTGCAAAGAAAACTTTTTCAAACAGCAAAAAAAAAAAAAAAATTTCACCACTGGACTAGTAAATAACATCATGATAAATGGAGAAAAGATTAAAGTTTATCAAAGGCTTCGCTTTACTTGGATCCACATGAAAGCAGAAGTCAAGAAATCAAACATATTGCATTAGGCAAATCTGCTGCACAAGACATCTTTAAAGTGTTCAAGAGCAAAGATGTCAGTTTGAGGACTAAGGTGCGCCTGACCCAAGCCATGGTATTTTCAATTGCCTCATGCTCGTGAAAGCTGGACGGTGAGTAAATAAGGTTGATGGGAGAGTTAGTGCATTTGAGTTATGGTTTTGGGGAAGAATATTAAAAGTACTCCATCTATTGTTGCTGGTGTTAAGTACTGTTGGGTTGGTTCTGACTCATAGAGACTCTGTCTTATAGGGTTTCTGAGGAGCGGCTGGTGAGTTTGAACCACCAACCTTGTGCTTCAAACCGACCTTACTGTCCAGTGCTTATCTTACAGCGCCACACCAGGACTCATTGTCTATAGGTCTGTAAGTTGGATTCGACTTGATGGTTATAGGTGGATGATGAGTTTGGGAAGCTGTTTTAGCTGAGACCCAATTTCCATGACAACGAAATCAAGGATATGAAAAACGTTCTAAGAAATGTGAAGACAGAATAATGCCAAGTGCTTCGGGTGCCGTGAACTCCAATGAAAACCACAGACTTTAGTTAAAAATAATATATCAACATGTTTAAAATAATGCACACAAAGCTCAAAATTATTTCATTAAAAAATTTTTCTTTGAAAGACCGGGCTTACTGGTCAGAAAGAGGCTGGAGCAAGCTGAGACGATGGTCCTTGAGCAGCCTTCAGTGCTGGACACGAACACACCCTCACCATGGAGCGGCCAATCATTCGGGATCAAAAAGGCAACATTTTCCTAAGGACAAAGTTGAAAAGGGATAGGAAGAGGGGTGGAATGCAGGTGGGAACCACAAAGGAGGAATCGGGATGACTCTTGTTCCATGGAAGGGATTGTTATCATTGAGCTAATGCAAAAAGTTTATGATTTGTTGAACGTAAAGCTGATGATGATCTGGTCTGTAAACCTTCACTCAAGACACAATAAAAGAAGTTTTTAAAAATAGAATAAAATTATGTTCTTCATTTTCAGAAATAATAAAGTTCCACAGAATTGCTAGATGCTAACAGTAAGGAGTCCTAGCGTGGCGCTGTGGGTTAATGCGCCAGACTGCAATGCTGTCTGAACTGCAAGGTTGGCGGTTCAAGCTCACCAGCTGCTCCTCGGAAACCCTATCCAGGGGCCCCTATGGGTCAGACCCAACTTGATGACTTGATGGCATTTAACAATAGTAGGGAAGTAGTTGGGATGTGGCTGGGGCGACGGTAGGAGTTTGGGGAGTTGTCATTTCTCATGGACAATATTTCTATAAACATCAGTCAGATCTTTGAAAGTCGATTTCAAAAAAAAGTAAAAATGTAAGGGAAAGAAAGCAAAAATAAGGAGGAGATGGGCGTGGTGATGGAGGCTGGCCACTGGGAAACAGTTTCCCCACATCCCCTAGGTCCTTATCAAGCACTCAATCTCCCAGGCCCCTGCTTCCCTCAGAGAAACAGCCAGACCTCCTGAGCCATTCAAGACCCAGCACAGAACACCACGGAGCACCCACACTCTTTGCTGGAGATCAGCCTGAGCGCGGGCCGCGTGGGCCCGCAGAGCTGGCGGCGGGAACAACCTAGCAAAATTGGAGGTGGGACCAGTTTGGGGTGTACAACAGGCTAAAGAGAGGGTGCTCCCTCTAGGAGAGGCGTCCACACCTTCTCTTCACACCCCCACCCTGCCAGGGATGAGCAGTCTTTGCCCCGCGGTCCCGCCTCTCCGGTGTTGCTGGCCCAGCCCCTTCCTGGACCATTTGCATCCGTGGTTTCCATGGCGACGCCTCTGTCTTCTCCCAACTCCTTGGTGGGGTTTTGCTCATCTCTTGGAGACGCTGTTTTCCCCAGAGCAGTGAACCGTTCCACTGTCCCTGTCCCTACCCCTACCCCCTAGACATCCTTGGGACCCTTGGACTTATCACGGCTCACATTGGGATCTCATGTCGGCCCCCAAACCCACTCCAAAGCCCAGTCCTTTCCTGGCCCTGAGCCAAAGACCCCCTCACTTGGCCCCAGCCCTGGTTCTAGCTCAGACTTTGTCCCCCATCTCACCACCCAGCCCTGCAGCCTCCCTGTCTCAGGCCCCTCTTCCCATTCCACTCGCTTTCACCAGATGGATGCTCCCTGGCCTGTTTTTCCACTCAAACACCTTCTATGACTCCCCAGTGCCAGCAACCTGCCCAATTGCATCTCTTCTCTCACCTGTCTGCATCACACAGGCAATATGGACCACACAGGGACACCTGCCTGCCCACCTTCTCCATTGCTATGGTGGCTCTTTAGTGCCTTTTTTTTTTTCCCCCTGAAAGCTGAACTGATTTCCTTTTCTTAATCGGAAACCTCTTTTTTAAATAAAAAAAAAAGTTTTATTGTGAATTATGTGATAGTTTACATGGGAGAACATTAGTTTTACATTCATTCGTCTAT
>NW_006408927.1:537037-583644 GCF_000296735.1 Chrysochloris asiatica | reverse complement strand
TTGCAGAGGCTCCGCAGGAAGCCTCCTTCCCTCAGTGCCTTTTTGAACTCCCCCTCTTCCCTAAGCCCCTTCACAACACCATCTACATACCCTGCTCTGGCCTGTGCCCATACTGAGCACTCCAGGCTGAGCAATGAGTGACAACTGTGTACATACTTCTGGTCATCAGGCACCCACTGTATACAATACCCCAGGGTGGCAAGTAAGCACCAACTGCATGCCCTGCTCCAGGCTGGGTAGGTAACAAGCACCAGCTCAGCTGTTTCTTATGCCTGCTTGCTCCTTTTTGTCCCCTTCAAGGCCGGCCCCACTGAGAACCGTTTGTGTCATTACCTTAAATTTCACAAGTCTCCAAGAAGGGCCAGTAAGAGGCGAGGCAGACGCAAGAGGGAGTGCATCCCAGAGGGAAGGGGTTCCTGGTCCCCTGCCAGCTTTATAACCCTGGCACACGGCTCTGGCAGAGCATCTCTGCACCATTAGGAACAGCCTGCTGATGGCCCTGCCCTTTGCTGTTCTCCTGACATGTGCCATGGTCCTGGGAGCCCAGGACTTCACAGGTAAGGAGGTGGGGGACCACCGGGGGTCTGCAGATAAGCAGAATCTGAACCCACTCCCAAGAGGGGCTCTGCCCTCTGCCCTGATGTTGTTGTTGTTGTTAAGTGCCTTCGAGTCGGTTCCGACCCATAGCGACCCTGTATAGATAGTTGTTCATTAAAAGAAACTTCCATGAGCAAGAACTCATCCCTCAACCTATAAAGAGCTCAACAAATTAGTCACAGCAAGTAGAGCTGCATTTACTCTTGGTGGCTGCGTAGCAAAGTCCCATCAATTGGGTGACCTGTAAGACTGGAAAAGAAGTTCTGGTGGTATCGTGGTTTAAGCGCTGGGCTGCTAACTGCAAAGCTGTTTGAAATGCAAAGTCGGCAGTTCAAACCCACCAGCTGTTCCTCGAGAAAGAACAATGAAAAGCTTCAGAACACCTAAGGCGCAGATCCACCCCGTCCTATAGAGTCGCTGTGACTTGGATTCAGCTTGATGGCAGTGGGCTTCGGTTGGGGTTTAGAAGCATGGAAATGCGCTATCTCATAAATCTGGGGCCAGATTCCAAACCCAAGACGTCAGTTGTGTGAGCCTTTCTGAGGCTCTGAGAGAGAATCCTGCCCCAAGCCTCTCTCCTAGCTGCTCGTAACAGCGGCTGTCCTTGGCCTGGGTCTACATCACTCCAATCTCGGCCTTCCGAGTCACGAGGCATTCTCCCTCTGTGGGTCTCCTTTTAAGGACATTACCCAGATTGGATCAGGACCTACCCTACCCTGTTATTGATTCACATTAATTTAGCTGATGCCATCCTCAAAGACCCTATTTCCAAACAGGGTCACCTTCACAGATCCCAGGGGGTAGGACTTTGATGTATCTTTTGGAGAGCACAATTCACCTCATCATAGGGGTTATTATTATTCACCTCATCATTGTTGATGTTGTTGCATCTGACTGACCAGCGTCTGAGGGCCGGGAGGCATTCAAACCTCCAACAAAACACCTGACCAGGTTTGCAGCCTGTGAGTCTTGAGTTCGAGACCCTCTGCCTTTCAGCCACCCACAAGGCAGCCCCCATCTCTGGACCCAGGTTTAGGATTTGGAAGTGCTGACAACTCCCCGCCCCTTCCCCACCAGCCCACGCTTCAGGGCTGCTGGGAGTGTGGTTATTTGGGACAACCAAGAGGGACAGTTATTGTGGGTTTTACAACTGTTCACCAAAGGGGAAGGAAACAGGTTCACACCGCATGGGCTCAGTCCCCAGCAGCAGCAACAGGAGATGTTCTGAGGCTGCAATCCTTCTCCTGTCCTCCCTCACTGTGTGCCCTTGGCCACGGCCTTGACCTCTCTGTGCTCTAGTGTCTCTGTCCATCACATATATACCAACATGATCAACTTGCTATGAGGGGTCTCCCCATCCTGATTCCTAGGACCTGTGGACATGGCATCTCACATAGCAAAAGAGGCTTTGCAGATGGTCAATGCGAATGGTTTTGAGATGGAAAATGATCCTGGATCACTTGAGGGGGGGGGGTGCCATGTGATCACAGGGTCCTTATCCAAGGGGAGGGGGGCGGGAGGTCAGAGCAGGAGATGTGAGGAGGAAGCAGAGAGAGAAAGATTGGAAGATGCTTCACTGCTGGATTTGAAGAAACAGGAGGGGTTCCAAGCCAAGGACTACAGGGTCTCTTGTTGCTGTAGTTATTAGGAGCCGTCAAGTGATGTAAAACAGAATGAAACACTGCCCGGTCCTGCACCAATCTCACAATCTTTGCTAAACTTGAGCGCTTTGCTGTTGCCACTGTGCCAGTCCATCTCACTGGGGTCTTCCTCTTTTTCTCTGACCCTCCACTTTACCAACCATGATATCCTTCTCCAGAGATTGGCCCCTCCTGATAACATGTCCAAAGTATGAGAGATGAAGTCTTGGCATCCTGGGTTCTAAGGAACATTCCTTAGAAGACATGGCTGTATGTCTTCCAACACAGATTGGTTTGTTCTTTGGATGGTCATGGTACTTTTAATATTCTCCTTCAACACCATAACTGAAATGCATCAATTCTTCTATGGCCTTCTTTATTCATTGTCCAACTTTCACATGTGTGTGAGGTTATTGAAAATACTGTAGGTTGAGTCAGATGCACCTTAGTCCTCAAACTGACACCTTTGCTCTTGAAACGGTGCCTCTAGAAACTAGAAAAGGCAGGATGCGGTTCTCCCTGGAGCCTCCGGAAGGAGCCAGCCCAGCAACACCAAGTCAGTACTTCAGTCCTGTGTGATCCATTCAGGACCTCTGTCTGCCTCAACCAAGCAACCAATAAACAAACATATTGCCATGGAGTCGGTTCCCACGCAGAGACTCTATAGGACACAGTAGAGCTCACTAGACCACAAAGTCAGTTTGAACCTCAAAGTTGGTGGTTCAAGCCCACCAACCATTCCTCGGCAACTCTATACAGGGTGTCTATGAGACGAAATTGACTAGACGCCATTTACCAATAACAGATCTGACTGCATTATAGTTTCCCCTCAGAACAGCTCGTGGGTTTGAATCACTGACCTTGTGGTTAACAGCCCAATGTTTAAATGATAAATTTGTGTCATTGTGAGGCATCAAGTCTATGGTCATTTGTGTAGCCGAAACAGGAAACTCAGGAGGCATAATGTACCCACATGTGGCCAGTGAGATCACAAGCCCCTCACTGGCTGGCTTTGCCCCTTCAGGCACCCTGCGTGGTGACAGCAGGATCGTGGGGGGCCATGAGGTGGCGCCCCACTCCCGGCCCTTCATGGCGTCCCTGCAGCTGAACAAGACACACATCTGTGGGGCCGTGCTGGTGCAGCGGCGCTGGGTGCTGACGGCCGCACACTGTGAGGTGACCAGGTGAGTGGCCGAGGCTGCCAGGGAATGGGCTGCAGGTTAGGGACGCTCCAGTCATGACATGCTTTCTCTCCCGTGCCTTCCACAGCGCGAACCTCAGTGCCTTCAGGGTGGTCCTGGGGGCCCATGCCCTGCAAACACCTGAGCCCACCTGGCAAGTGTTCACCATCACTCAGGCCGTGCCTTATCCCCTCTACAATGCCCAGCTCGACACCCATGACCTCCAGCTCCTTAAGGTGGTCAGGCGGGAGGAATGAGATGGGGCAAACCAGGGTGGAGGGACGGAGGGAGGGCACAGACACGTGTTGTCCATGCTGACATATCGCTCTGATGGCTCCTGTTACCATTGCTTCCTGTCTCTGTCTTCTCTCTCTCCTCTGACTCTCCCATCCTTGCCTGTCTGTCTCTCTGTGTCCGCCTCATCCCCCTTGTCCGCTCCTCCCCACCTCCAGCTCAACGCCTCAGCTCATGTCACCAGATCCGTCCGCCCTACGCGCTTGCCCAGGCGGAACTATTCTCTGCGCCCGGGCACGCGGTGCCGAGTGACAGGCTGGGGCGACACCACCGGTCGCGAGGACCCGCCGGCCGCCCTGCTGGAGGCTGCGGTGGTCATCGAGGCGCGAGGCCCCTGCAACGCGTCCTGGGGAGGAGCCCTCACGGTGGACATGCTCTGCGCCTCCGCACGCTCCATGGACCGCAGGGGCGTGTGTGGGGTGAGCGCGGCCGGCGGAGGAGCCCGGTCTGGTGGGGGTGGTGGGTGGCCCAGGACACCCCACCATGACCCAGCCACTCAATCATCCCCTTCCTCTCCGTAGGGTGACTCTGGCGGACCCCTCCTCTGCCGAGGCCAGTTGCACGGCCTGGTGTCCTTCTCCTCGTCGCTGTGTGGGGATCCCCGCCTCCCCGATGTCTACACCCGCGTCTCCACATTTGTATCCTGGATCAGGGACGTGCTGCAGCACTACTAATGGGGGCGGGGTGTCTCTGACCCCAAATAAAACCTTACAACCATGCGTTGCCCAGACCTGCTTCCTTGGAACCTTACCTGCTCTACAACCTTCTGTGGCTCCCTATGTCCCGACAGGCGCCACTTTGCCTCTCAACCCCTCATTCAAGACACCGATGAGCCCTCCAGCCCACCAGAGGCTGAGCTTCAGCCTTGAACCCCAAGTGGCTGGTTTGTCCTCTGCCGAGACCCCCTACCTCTCCCCACTTCTTCCTCCAGAAGCCTTCCCTGAGTCCACACCAGGTCATGTGTCTCACAGACCCCAGTATAGCGGGAAGAATAGTAGCGGCCAGCAGTCTTGTAGTGTGTACACCAGGGAGCTGACTGAGCTCTTCCTGATATTACACCATTTGTTAAGTGCCGACGAGTCGGTTCCGACCCATAGCCACCCTGTATAGGGTTTCCAAGGAGCAGCTGGTGAGTTTGAACCGGCGACTTTGCAGTTCAAACGTCTTTGCAGTCTGGTGCATGAACCGACAGCGCCACCCCAGGACTCCATGGGAACTGGCAAATGCAACCCCACCTCTCAGGTCTCACTGGTCAACGCTGGCCAGGCCACCCCTGCCATCTACAATTGTTGCTGTTGGTGTTAATGCTGTCAAGTCAATTCTGCCTCATAGCAACCCTATATAGAGTTTCCAAGAGCGTCTAGTGGGTTTGAACCCCTGACCTTGTGGTGCTGATTCCTACAGCGCCACACTGCGAGTCCACCAGCCACAGTAGCCATGAGGATAATAGTGACCGTGTGTCCAGCTATATCTCATGTAACCCATGACCACAGTAAAATTCCCATTTCCCCCAGGGAGAGGTCCCAGGGCACTTTGTCTCTGTGCCCTCCCCAACCCCACAGAATGCCAGGGGCGTGGTATACAGTCGGCAGTTAACAAATGCCAGAAGACAGCAATAATCATGGCAGGTCCCTGTCCTCACTGCCCTGAGGTGTTGCAGATGGAGAAACTGAGGCTGGCCCAGGACTATGATCCAGTGCAGGTAGAGAGCCAAGCGCGCCCCTCTCCCCCCAAGAAACAGATGTGCAATTATAGGGCGCCGACTGTGTGCTGGACACTACACAGAGCTCCCTACACACATTGTGTGGAGCAGGTGTAAGAGGTGAGCGCCTGCCCAAGACCCAGCTCTCCCTTCCTGGCCTGGGAGGAGGCCCTGCACACTATTACCAGGCTCCCAGAAGCCCTTGTTGGGAACTGGGTGTTGTTCACAAAGCCTGGTGGCCAACCACAGGCCACAGCCCAGTTGTTGCCCTTTCCGGGCCGTTGGAAGAGGTTGAGAGCTGTGGCCCACAGACCTTGAAGGGAGGCATTGCCGGAGACAGACCATGGGGCCCACAGCGGGGCTTGGGGGCTGTCTGCTGCTGACTGTGACCACAGTTACCCTGATGCTGCTCACAAGGCCCCTTGGTGAGGACTCCCCGGGCACCCCCTCCCCAGGACCTCCACCTGGGCCTCCCTCACAGCCTCTTCCAGGGTCCCCATCCAGACACCTGTCAGATAACTGCATACGGGGCACCTCAGGGCTCCCACATTCATCCAGGTGATTCCCAGTAACCCTAGGTCCCCACTGGCTCAATTACTCAGCTCTCAACTGGGAAGGTGGAAAGGTCCAGCTGGGGTCCAGAGCCCCCTCCCCACACACTGGGGGGCTTGTCTTGGCTCCTCAGTCTCCAGCTCATCCTGTGGCCCACTCCATCTGTCTGCTGGTTTCTGTGTTTCTCAAGGTCTTTGTCTGTGCTTTTCCTCATCTCTGTCTCTCCACCTCTTTTTCAGTTTCTTTCTCTGAGTCTAGTCTCTTTCTTCCCCAACCCCAGCTCCTCACTGACCACCCCCAGTCCTGTGGCAAAGCCTCCCCAATAAGCTTTTCTGCCAGTCCATGACACTGTCTTACTCCCTCCCAGGTTCCTGGGGGGGGCGCATCATTGGAGGCCATGAGGTGACCCCTCACTCCAGACCTTACATGGTATCGGTGAGCTTTGGGGGCCAGCACCACTGTGGGGGTTTCCTGCTCCACGCCCAATGGGTGGTCTCAGCCGCCCACTGCTTCAGCGACAGGTAAGCACGCCAGGCTGGCCCCAGGACACATGCTACAATGCATGGGGACAACATGTGGGAGCCAGTGGAGGACTGGGGCACAGGAGGGGACAAGGCTGACCGCACTCCTCACTCTTGGGGGCTTGTGAAGGAGGGGGTTTCACTGGGGAAGGGGTAGTGCGGGAAGAAGCAAGCCAGTGCGAGAAAAATGAAAATTAAACATTATAATAAATATTATACTCATTCTTGTCATAATTTTTTTTGGATCATTGTTAATACTATAATTGAGGTGGGGCTATATTTTCTATAAGGAGCTCTGGTAGCGTAGTGGTTACGAATCGGACTGTGAACCTCAGGGTCAGCAGTTTGAAACTACCAGCTGCTCCATGGGAGAAAGATGAGGCTTTCTGCTCCCGGAAAGATTTACAGCCTCAGAAACCCTGTACAGGGTCGCTGTGAGTCGGAACCGACTCCACAGCACATAACAACAACAACAACATATTTTCTATGCCATCAAATTTTCTGTAGGTATATTGATAATTGTTAATATTGCCAACTATTGTTGAAAATATAATTGAGCTAGGGATAGCAATAGATACTATAGTTGTTGTTGTTGTTGTTGTTGTTATGTGCCATCAAGTCGGTTCCGACCCATAGTGACCCTGTATAGGATTTCCAAGGAGCAGCTAATGAGCTTGGACCGCCGTCCTGCAGTTCCAACGACTCTGTAGTCTGGCGCATTAACCCACAGCACCACCCCAGGTCTGTATGAGTCGGAACTGACTTCACGTCACACGGCACCACCATTGTGAATGTCTCATCAAGGTGGTGGTGGTAGTTGTGACTCACAGTAACCCTGTACAGGGTCTCCAAGGCTGTAAATCTTTACAAGAGCTGAAAGCCTCATCATTCTTCCTCAGAGGACTGGTGGATTCGAATTGCTGACCTTTCAGTTAGCAGCCCGACACGTAACCCACTACATTCTCCTGTTAAAGTGGCAATAGTAATAAATACTGATTCCATTCATCCTAAGCATTTTCTAAGGAGCTCTGGTAGTGCTGTGGGTTAAGCACTGAAGTGTTAACCACAAGGCTGGCAGTTCAAACCTACCAGTCACTCGGAGAGTTGGCTGCTCCTATAACAATGGTTTGTCTTGGAAACCCTATATAGGGTCTATATGAGTTGGTATCCATTTGATGGCAGTGGGTTTGACTTGGGCTTTAGGCGGCACCTTGGCTAATCACTTGACTACTAATTGAAAGTAGGCCGTTGGAACCCACCAAGCAGCATGGAACATAAAGGAGCAGTTGGTCTGTTCCCAGAAAGATGAGAGCCGGGAAACCCTCTGGGGCAGTTCTTACTCTGTCCCATAGGGGCGCCATGTGCCGGATTCGGCTTGCGTGAACCTAACAGTAGGAAACGTACTTTTTATAATAAGATTGCAGCCATTATCATTAATACTGCAATTAAGGTGGGAATGGCAACTAGTATAATAATTATGATATTCATTCTCTTCCTATGATAATGAATAGTGTAAATTGTCGGTAATACAATAATTGAGGTGGGAATGTTAATAAAACTAGTATAACTTTTGTTCTAAGTGCATTTTCATAATAATTACTAACTCAGCACTGATCTTTGATCTTATAATGGAGGTGGAATGTAAACAGACTGCTGCACCCCCATTTTGCAGATGAGGAGACTGAGCCCTTTGGCACACAGCCCTCAACCCAGTCCTGCTTCCGCATTCCCTATAGGAATCCTCTGATGGGCCTGGTGGTGCTGGGAGCCCATGATCTTCGAACTGTGGAGCCCACCCAGCAGATATTCAGCATCTTGAAGGTCTTCAGACACCCCAATTACCAACCATCCACTCACACCAATGACATCTGTCTGCTAAAGGTAAGCCTGTGCTGTGGTGGCAGATTCAGGGTCTGGCTGATCCCTGGTTGCCCACAAAGTCTGGGAGCACCTGAGTCAGGTCACATTTCTCCTCTCCCCAGAACATTCCATGGCTCCCACTTTCTCCAGCACAAAAGCCCAAGCCTTCCTGGTGCCCAAGGGCACTGCTCTGTCTTCATCTACTTGTCTGTGAAACCCTAAAAGTGGGGGCCCACTGCTCTGGTTGGTCCAAACCATTGTACGGATGGAAAAATAGAAACCGGAGGTGTCAAGGATGTATGTGCCCAAGATCACATGATGTTGGTGGTTGTGTGCCATTGAGTCGGTTCCGACTCATAGTGACCATGTATAGGGTTTCCGAAGCTATAAATCTTTACGGGAGCAGAAAGCCCCATCTTTCTCCCACAGAGCGACTGGTAGATTTGAACTACTGACCTTGTGGTTAGCAGCCCAGCCCCTCCTCAAGGATCCTTCAAGATTACATTGTTGTTGTTGTTGTTAGGTGCCATCTACTTGGTACTGACCCATAGTGACCGTATGCACAGCAGAATGAAACACTGCCCGATCCTGGGCCAACCTCACTGCTGTTGCCACGCTTGAGTCCATCGATGCTGCCACTTGGTTCATCCATTTCGTTGGGGGTCTTTCTCTTTTTCTCCAACCCTCCACCTTACCAAACATTTTCTCCAGTGACTGGTCCCTCCTGACAATATGTCCAAAGTATGAGAGGCTACCAAACCCAGAGTCCTGAGCCATGTATTCCACAACCTCTGACCTCCCTGCGTCCGGGCACTGGGGACAAGGAGGCCCATGCTGGCACCCACAGAGCCCCCAGTTTAACCAGGTGGCAGCTGGGTAAACCAGTCTTGACAGGGGCCCAGGAGAACCCAGAGGAGACTCTTGTCCCAGCCTGGGTGTCTGGGAGTGCTTCCTGGAGGAGGTGGCATCTATGTTGAGACTTGAAGACTAACTAGTAGTTTCAAGCATAAGAGTGGAAGGGTCCCAAGGAGCACTTGTAAATTCATTCTGGCTGAAGTTACAGGACCCTCAAGGGATTTGATTGGTGGGTTTTGTCTTGAGGATGATGGGGAGCCATGGAAGGATTTAGAGGAGGGGTGAAGGTTGGGAATTAGAAAGATCTTTGCACAGCTGATAAAGTGAGACTGGAGGTCTGGGCTGGGGGAGGCCAAGGTGGGATTAACGGGGCCTGAGGGGCAAAGGAACAGAGTCTTCTGAACTTGGTGATGACTCCCACCAAAGTAGAAGAGAACAAGTATCACAGTTGGTAAACAGGCAAGAGCTGCAGTGTGAGGTGGAGGAAAACAAAACTGAAAAAAATCTCCCTGCAGCTGAACCACTCGGCCGTCCTGGGACGTGAGGTGGGACTGTTGAAACTGCCTCGGAGGGGAGCCAGGCTGCCCCAGCCTGGGGAGTGGTGCCAGGTGGCCGGCTGGGGTTCCGTGTCCGATTTCCAGGAACCTCCTTCCGGGCTGATGGAGGCCAAGGTCCGTGTGCTGGACTTGAACTTCTGCAACCGCTCCTGGAGTGGCCAGCTGCGCCCTGCCATGTTCTGCACCCGCAGTGGGGACCACCGGCGGCGCGGTTTCTGTTCGGTAAGTTCCTTTCTCCCCAGCCCACCTGCTTACCGTAAGGGGAAACCGAGGCCCACCGAGAGAGTCAGCGTGGACCTTGGACATTGAGTCCAACTTGACACCAGAGGAATAAACTGAGACCGGGGAAGTGTAGGGAGTTGCGGAGGATCGCAGGGCTGCAGCGCGCTCACGTGCAGGTTCCCCACTAAGCAAATCCCCGCAGAGTTGTAGAGCTATGCACGCATTGTCCAGCAGGGGGCAGTGACAGAGTCTTAGACCCTAAGACCCTGTAGGGACTGATAGCCGCCCCGGTCTTGGTGTCCAGAGAGAAACTCGCCCTGAGACGTCTCCTGTACATTGGTTAGGATACGGAGGGACCGTTAGAACAGCAATTTTGAGCGAGACTCGAAGGTGAGGGAAGGGAGGGCCAGGCTGACACCGAGGGTCGCAGGACTGCATGTGCGCTGTTGCAGGGCCGGTAGCCTTGGAGCGTTACACACGTACTGTCCAGTAGGGGGCAGTCACCGGTTTCAAGGCTGTGAAAATACCTGGACGCTAGCAGCAGTTTGGGAGGATTGGAGGAAGAGTCATTAACCACCTGCAATATGCAGATGATAGAACCTTGTTTACTGAAAGTGAAGAGGACTTAAAATACTTACTGATGAAGATCAAAGACCACAGACCTCAGTATGGATTGCATCTCAATGTAAAGAAAACAAAAATCTTCACCACTGGACCAATAAACAACATTCTTATCAATGGAGAAAAGATTGAAGTTGTCAAGGACTTCATTCTTCTTGGATCAACCATCAACACTCATGGAAGCAGCAGTCAAGAAATCAGACGATGTATTGCATTAGGCAAATCCGCTGCACAAGACCTCTTTAAAGTGTTGAAGAGCAAAGATGTCAGCTTGAGGACTAAGGTGAACCTGACCCAAGCCATGGTATTTTCAATAACCTCAGATGCGTGTGAAAGTTGGACAGTGAATCAGGAAGACCGTAGAAGAATTGATGCTTTTGAGTTGTGGTGTTGGAGGAGAATATTGAAAGTGCCATGGACTGCCAAAAGAACCAATAGATCCGTGTTGGAAGAAGTGCAGCCAGAGTGCTCCTTAGAAGCCAGGATGGCCAGACTTCATCCCTTATACTTCAGACATATTGTCAGGAGGGACCAGTTGCTGGAGAAGGATATCATGTTTGTTAAGGTGAAGGGTCAGAGAAAAAGAGGGAGACCCCAGCGAGATGGATTGGCCAAGTGGCAGCATCAATGGGCTAAAGCATGGCAACAGTTGTGAGGTTGGCCCAGGATCGGGCAGTGTTTCATTCTGTTGTGCGTAGGGTCGCTATGAGTCGGTTCCTAAAACAAGCAGCAATTTGGTTTGCCCCAGGAACCAGAGAACAGTTGGTGGGCTCCAACTGAATGGGCAATGGGGTAGAGGAAGTGGAGCAGCAGGTGGGGACAAGATCCTTAGGGCCTTGAAGGCTGAGGGGATGAATTTAGTCTTTGCCTTTACAGCACTAGAACGCCATGGAAAGACTTTGAGGTGGGAAGGCCCAGGGAAAGGGTTCTTGACCTTGCTTTCATTCCAACCCCAGGCTGACTCTGGAGGACCTCTGGTGTGCCGTGGCAAGGCCTATGGTCTTGTCTCCTTCTCCGGCCTATGGTGTGGCGACCCCAAGTACCCCGACGTGTACACACAGCTGTCTGCTTTTGTGAACTGGATCCGGGGTATAGTTCGGCGGAACCCCCACCACAGCACCCCACCTGGGATCCTTGGTCCCCTTTCAGGCACTACCTGAGTCACAGCCTCGCCGAGTATTCTAATGAGATGGTAAAATATACACACACATCCGCTCCCAATCTGGAATATTCCATGGGGACCAAAAAAAACCTGTGAAACCTTTGGGGGATGGGGCATCAGTTCCAAACGATAGAAAAAGAACGCAAAGGAACTGAGGAGCTTTCCAGGTGCATCAACCACGCCTCCTCTGCCACTCCCTCCCTGTGATCTGGGGACCCAGCCTCACCTGTCTCCTGCCTACAGCCTCCCACCTCCTTACCCAGTTGTTACTGTTTTGGCTCCCAGACCCTAGCCATGCAGACAGTCAGGCCTCTTGGAGCAGCGCCCCACCCCATCCACCTGGACTTATCTGTTGTTGATAAGAGCTGTCTAGTCGGTCTGACTCACAGAGACCCTGTATTGCGTGTCTGAGGAGGGGCTGGTGGGTTTGAACCGCTGACCTTTCAGTTAGCAGTCCAGAGCTTATCCTACAGCAACCCCCCACCTAGTACCCCACACTGAGGAACTTGCTGGTCTCCTAGTCTTTGCATCTGCTGTTCCGCCTGCCTGGATGCTGGTCCTCCCCCTCCAATGGACTGGTTACACCTACGTATAAACAGAACCAAGGTTGGTACCCCAAACCCACTGCCTTTGACTCAGTTCTGACTCATAGCAACCCTGTACGGGGTTTCCGGAGCTGTAAATCTTTATGGGAACAGAAAGCCTCATCTTTCTCCCTCGGGGCAGCTGGTGGGTTTGAACCGCTGACCTTGTAGTTAGCAGTCTCGTCAGTACCTATACTGCAGTGCCACCAAGGCTCCTAATACTGTTTGGAAAGGGTAAGGAACTCCGTCCAGTTCTCTCTGTGGAGAGAGGAACAAACGACTAGGACATCAGACGGGGTCTCTATCCCCAGTGAGGGATCTGAACGTGACCTGGGTTAAGGTAGCACTCACCACAGGCCCAACCAGCTGGCATATGGTTAGTGTTATTAATACTATGATTACTGTTATACACCCGCCCCATCCTTCAGTGCGCGCCTCCAATTCTGGGTCCTGGACTAGCTGGCTCCTTGGGGCTGCTTCAAGTCCTCTAGCTCCCCCTTCCCTCCCTTTTCTCTGCCCCCCTCTTCATACCACTGCCCTTCTCAGAGGGAGACACTGCACACAGACGCTGAGAAGTACAGTGGTTGCCCCAAAGCCATACACATTTCTTTCTCTCCTGGACACTTCTAGACCTCACGCCACCCCCACCCCCCCAACCAAAGGGCGGTGGTTCAAAGTGGTTCAGAGAGAGGAGGAAAACTTTTTAGTCTTTATTTCTTTGGTGAAGCCGAACCCCAGGGAGGGGGTGGTGTCTTGTTGTAGGGCTCAATTCTGAACCACAGGTAAGGCACTTTCGGGGGACAAAAAGGAGAATGACCACCACAGCCCCCTGCAAGCCTAGCTCCGTCCTCAGGATACCTCCCAGCTCCCCGTTTCTGGTCTGAGCCTCTGGTCTATGGAACGGCAGCATTAGTAATAGTGGGAAGTAGCCACAGGGGACTGAAAAAGAGCTGGGTCTAGAACTTGGGCCTGGCTGGCAGCGTATGACATTTCTGGATCCCTGCCCCTGTGACCCCCTCTGGGTCCCACTCTTAAGTGGAGCAGGACTAGTTGCCATGGTGGGGCTGCTCTGGTCCTGAAGGCCGCACCTGATAACACCACAGCTTTATGAACTGTGGGATGGGGGGGTGGGGGCGAGGGGATATGGTTTCCTCTAGTCAGCCTCAGGCCTGTATCACGTCCCTCTCCCAGGGGCCTTGGCTAGATGGAATGGGGAAACTGAGGCAGTATGGAAAGTGAGAATCTGGAATTGGGCTGATGAGGTCTGGATGTCTTCCTGGACCACGTTGTGGGAGTGACTCCCAGAAGGCCGCGGGCTGGTCAGGAAGTAGTCTCTACTTGAAGAACTCAGCCCTCATGGTAACCCACGTGTTGGTAATTAGACTCCTCTGAGGGGATACTGGGAAAAGTATGGTGTCATCCTGGGTCAAAGGGCGCCCGGGCTGGGGTGGAGCTTCCTGGCGAAGTCACCAAATGAGGACCAATACCCCTGGTTCTGGGCCCCACCTCCAAGATGCCGTTGGGTAAGGGGGGAAAAGGGAAGCTCGTCCGAGGGACATAAATTAGACTCTGCTGTGACAATAAATAAAACGGGGGAGGCCTGCCCCGCCGGCGCTCACACGAAGTTCTCCTCATCTGATTCGACATCGGACAGCTCAGGGGCACCTGCAAGAGATACCAGTTGGGTCAGGGGGCAGAAGCACCCTCACCCCCCAGGACTGACAGCCTGTGGTCCCCTAGACACAAGGGTTGCAGAGCACGTCCCGTCCCGGCACTCACCTGTGCAGGTACCTGGATGCCGCACGCCAATGGAGCGGCCCAGGAAACAGGTGGCCTGGCGGAGATGGCACGAGGAGATGTAGGTGATGTTGTTGTTGCCACAGAGTTCCTGGCCGGGGCTGGAGGGCACTGGGCAAGGTGCAGCGCGACACACCACGCAGTGCGCGCTGCCCGTCTGGTCCACCACGCACGACTGCGGCCGCGGGCACACCACGTGTGCACACGACTCTGTGGGATGAGCGGAGCCATCAGGGCGCAAAGTCCTCCCGGACCCCCAGTGTTCCAGGCCTGCAGATTCTACCCGCCAGCCCCGCCCTCCATTAAGCCCCACCCAATCCCCCACCCAGCCCTTCCTCCGCCCCGCCCCCACGTACTGCGGCAGCGGCCTAGGTACATGACGCGCAGGTCTGGGTGGCCTCGGCAACGCGCGACTCGCAGCTCGCACTCGTCACGGTAGGTGGCGCCGTCGGAACCGCAGACCTGAAGGCGCGCAGGGAGCCCCGTGCAGTCGGGGGCGCACTCGCATCGCGGGCGGCCCCCCAGCATACGGCATGCCTTGCCCGGGCCACACTCCACGCCCTCGCATGAATCTGCAGATGTACGACACGACACGCAGCGTGGGCGGGGGCTTGGGAAGTAACGCCCCTCCCATACTACCCTCCCCCCCCCAGTGTTCTCATTCCGTGTGTAGGGGCATGGTCCATCTGTGGTTGGATCTGGTATCACGCAAGGATGGACCTGGAATCATGGCTGTGCCTGGGGGTGGCAGACTCAGCGCAGAGTCTGGGGGTCCAGGGATAGCCTCTGGCTCCCCCTCCACGCTGGGCCACCCGCTCGGGCTGACGGGCTGACGTCTGTTCCCTGATTTACGCGTGTTTCTGGGAAGGCCGGCGGGGGGCCCCAGGCTGCGTCAGTGGGGAAGGGGGGGGCTGGCGCTCCACCCCGTCCAGGCGTGGGTCTTGTTCGTCTGGCTGCTAGGACCTCCCTAGAGGCAGTGTTGATGAGGCGGGGTGCTGGACCCTCGGCCACCAGCCTGAGCGCATTTGCGGGGAGGGGGCTTCCCACAGCCAAGCCCCCTCTGAAACACCACTCAGACCCATTTCCCAGATGGGAAAACTGAGGCCTGGCAAGGAGATGCCTCTCTCTGGGGCTCCGCTCCATTTGAAATGCACCTCCGCCTCACTAAGGTGGTTATTGTCCCCACTTTACAGATGTGGTAACTGAGGTCCCTTCAGTGCTGTGTGCAGGAAGCGCTCCCGCAGCACTAGACCCCCTTAGTGTTGTCTATAGCTGGAGGGTGGGCGCTGAACACAAGCTGCTAGGGTTACACCCTGGCCTCAGTTTCCCCAGTGTTTAACCCACTTACTGGTGGAGTAACCCACTTCACAGGGTGGTGCTGAGCATAAAATGAAGGGACAATGGCTACCGTCACTAGCCACACAGCCTTCCGGCCTCCCAAGTCGTCACCCCTGCCTGGGCATGTGGGCCGCACCTGTGCCCTCCCACGCCGCCCGCCCACACCACATCTGGAAACGCTCCGCCCGGCCTCACGCAAGCAAGAACGGAAGTGGGGGGGCCAGTGGAGCCAGATGAGGTTGGGGCATCTCGTGCCCAGGCCAAGCGGTTTTTGAAGTCTGTCCTCCTCTCCAAAGCTGGAGGGAAGGCCTGGAAGGAGCTAGGGGCAGTGAGTTCAGAACCACCAGAGTTTAGGATTAATCCCATCCCAGCTGGCCTTCAGGTCTACTGCCTAGAACTCCATTCTCCTTCCTTGTGCCCTGCTGGGGACCCACCCAAGTTTTGTTGATGCTCTCCCCCCAGTACCTTCTGTAGCAGGCAAACTCCTAATCATCCCCCAACACCCTGACTCCAATGTCCAAGTCAGGCCCCAGTGACTCCTTTGGACACCTGCAGGCTCGAAGTCCCCCAACCCCTCCGGGAGGGCAGTTAACTATGTCTTGACTCATCCATCCATTCATCATCCATTCACCAGGCCCTGAAAGGGCTCCTATCTGATGGAGCAGCATTTCTCAAAGCATGCGTTTGTTTGTTAAACACACAGCTGCCTTCCCCACCACAGACCCCTGGAGTCAGTTAGGAAAACCAGGTGGGTGCAGGTGGGAAGAGACATCCTAGAAGCTGGACACCAGGTCCCGACTCCTCAGAAAGTTGGACCAATGTTACTTCGCCCAAACCACTCTCTGAGGTGAGCCCCCAGACCTTGTCTATGAAGCCTGGGTTACCCCCCGCCTTGATCTTAGCGGTCCCCTTTACTGAGCTGTCGGTGCCCTGACTGGAGTCTCACCTTTGCAGGGCAAGCAGTGCACAAGGCCCAGGAAACCCAGCAGACTGATTTTGTTCCCGGGGTAGGTGAAGTTGGACCAGGCGATGTCGACGCTGGCGGATGCACAGCATTCCTCCTGGCTCACGTCTGTCCGAAGCACCAGGCTGCAGGTGGCCTCTCGGCCCTGCTGGAGCCAGCAGACACCACCTGCAGGTAGAGGAGTGAGGCTGTTCACATGGCTGGACCTGCCCACCTGGGACACTCAAGCTTTCAGCTTCACCCAGCACCTGGCCCTCAGAGGGGGCGATCTGCCCCTAAGCCTGGAAGGAAGCAAGCACGGGTGCTCCACCCCAGCTCTGGGTAACCTGGAGTTCTCCCCTCCCCTCTGAGCTCCGCCCGAGGCCCCGCCCATCCCCCAGAGCTCCATCTTTCCTCCAGATCATCCAGGCTGGGGCCCAGCATCCCACCCACCCAGGCAGCCCAGGGAATGGCCGGCGGCGGGTCAGTGGCCCCAGGAGCTGCCTCTCACGCCTCTGCCCTCAGTCTAGACAGCACCCGAGGGCCCAGGAGTCCCCCTCGCCTGCAGCCCCCCCTCGCCTGGCCGGCCTCTTACTCACTCCAACTTGGGAACATTCTCCTTGCATGAGCTCACTGTCTCCCCGGGGACACGGCCCTCGGGGAGGGGGCTCTGCTCTTGGCATGGGGCTGGCTTGGGGCTGTGGGGTCTGAAGTAGAGGCAGATGGCCCTCAGTGTTCCCCTTAAATGGGGGCAGGAATGGCTGTGGCCCCCCGCCTCCACACGTCTGCTGGCTCCCGGGCTCTGGCTGAGTACCTTCAGGGGCAAGCTCTGGGAACACGGCCCTGAGGTACCCATTTTGTAAAAGGGGAAACCGAGGCAGGAAGTGGCTATGACTCCCCCAGCATCCCCCAGAAAGTGGCAGGTGTGACATTCTAAGCCCCCAGCCTGCCTGTTGCCAGACCTCAGAAGACCTGAGGCCCGGGCTGGAGACCCAGGGTCCCACCACACCACACTGCATCCGGACCCTGATGACCCAGGTTCGAATCCTGGCTTTGCCACTCATATGCTGTGTAACCCTGCGTCTCCATTTCCCCGTCTTAAAATCGGGATGATGACTACTCACTACTAGGCTGTTGTGTGGACTCGAGGAATGGAATTGTAGACATTAAGCGCTGAATAAATGCCATTTGCCATTAGGATTACCATTATTTATAATTGTGGAAGAGAGAGAGATCCGTTCTGCTGACCTCTTGGTGACCCTCCTTCAGGCCCTTAGGGACTAGGGGTAGAGCACCCCAAGTCTTTCCAGAGTGGACCTTACTGGTCACCACTCTCTGCCCCCAGTCACCTCCACCGCGCCCCCCAACAATTCCCCCGAGGGCCGCATTCCGTGCGGGCCCACGTGGGTGGCCCACCCCACCCTCCCCTTCCTGCAGCCCGACTCACCAGGCGCAGGGTCCCCAGAGCTCACGGAGCCCATGAAGCCCACAGCCCAAACCAGGGCCCCCCAAGGCAGTGGCCACAGTGGCCCCGGCGTCCCGGGACGCATGGCGATGGTTGAGACGGCGGCGGTGGCGGTGGCGGCAGGCAAGCTGGCGGCTGGGAGGGCGGGCAGTACGGACTTCCCAGCGCGCAGCGGCCAGGCGCTCCCTATAAAGGTCCCGCAGGCTCGGGGCGGGGCGGGGCCGGGGCGGGGCGCTTGAATGGCGGGGCTGAAGGCCGAGTCTATGATGAGGGATGTGTGCAGGGGCTGGGCCTGGCGACCCCGAAATGGCAACTGGGGGCGGAGGCGGGGTCCAGTCTAGGAGCCAGAGAATTTATCTGGCAAGTTGCGGCTGGAGCCAATCGTGACGGTCTTAGGTGGAACTGGGGAATGGGTACCCCCAGGTATCACATGAGATTGGGGCCCTGGGAAAAGTGTATCTTCGGATCTGTGTTGGCATGGGATTCTCTTCCGGGCCCACCTATGGCCTGGACCATCGGCCAAGCCTACCCACTCCTGCCAGCCCCCACACCTCAGCCTCAGCCAGCTCCCTGCTCACACCTTAGGCCTCCCAACCCCTGGACCCAGTGGACACAACCCAGTGTGAGTAAGGGGGTGCATGAATGGAGGGTGGAGGGGATGGGAGGTGGCAGAGAGAGACCCAGAGAAACTATAGTCCCCACAACAACATCAACAGCAGTAATCATACACCACCAACACACCCTAAGTGCCCACTGCCTGCAAGGCCCTTTGCCCCTCAAACCCAGGAATCCATGTCCCTGGCCCCCAAACGTTTGTAGAAGTGCCTCTGGGCCATGCCAGCAAGAATTTATTGGTTTATGAGGACTGCAGAAATGCTGGCATGCCGCCACCCAGGAATCCCGGATTCTCCTAGAATCATGGTTCCCTGGAGTGACATCAGTGTGGGCCTGGGAGGCACTTTGTGTAGCCAGACACTCTTCCTAATGTGGAGTTGATACACCTTTGGGGGGTGGTCTCCAGAACTGTCCCACCACTCATCTGTCAGTGTGGCGGGCTGCTATGATGCTGACAACTTTGCCTCCGACATTTTGAATTCAAGATCATTATGGCGCAGGAGACAGATGTGGAGTAGGAAGCGACTCGACAGCATCTAACACCATAACCGCCCATGGTGGAAAGGTTTCAGCAGTTTCCAGTCTAAGACAGACTAGGAAGATGGACCACTACTGAATATGTAGCCACTGAAAATCTTGTGAATATAGTAACAGAAGATTGTCAAGACACCCCCCAAGTCCTCCTGGGCTCTGGGGGCTCATTCTCAGATGATGTTTTTGATAAACCACTGGTGTCAGGTACCATGTGTGGCACTGAGGTGTCTCAGGAACCAACACAGACCCAGAGCCATCCTCACTGAGGCCATGACTTATAGGTGCCATGGGTGGGTGGGTGGGGGAGGGGAATATAGACAAAAGAATGAATATGTAAAGGCAAAAAGTGGCAAATGATTGCTGTAAAGAAAATAAAAACAATTGGACATCTCTTGTGCTTAATGACCCCATTACTACTTCTGCCCCTACCTCTGGCGTGGACACTGAGGCTGTGTGTCTGCATGGTGCGTGACAGTTGCCACTGGTTAGAGCCATGTCCAGATTCTTTTCCCAACCTCAGATGCCCAGCCTGACCTCTGTCCCCTCTCCTCACTCCCCCCACCCCCAGCCGGAGAGGACACCTAGCTGCATTGGCCCAACCTTGATCTCTGGCAGTATCTGGGGATTCTCCCCAAGACAAGGAATGGGTAGGGGCAGGACCCTATGTTCTGACCAAGGGTATGCGGGGGCTGGACAGTGTGACCTTGTCCAAGCACTGACCCTGGTGTGGCCCGGTCACCCTAGCTTGGGCTGTGCAAATCAAAGGCTCATTGTCTGGGTTGGCGTGGGTTCGGGGCCTCCCCGGGAAAGCCGAGGCCAGCTGCCAGCAGCCGCTACTCCCTAGATCAACATCTCTCCCAGTGCTGAGGTGACTGTAATCGTGACCCTCTTTGGGGACCCTTCTGTCCCCGGAGGCCCCAGCACCCACCTCTCTGCCTCCTCCCTGCTCTTGTCTTATCCTTCTCTCTTTCTGTCTCCCATTTGTCCTCCTGACTGGGCCTCCACCTCATCCTAGGTCTCCCGGCCGGCCTTGCCCCCTGTGGCCCACTGCTACACTGAGGCTTCTCCCCAGCTCAAGCACCTGCCATGGCTCACTTCACTTCTGCTCACCTCCCGATTTCTCAAGCCCAACAGACTGATGGGATAATCCAGGGATGGAGTTGCCTGGGAACCTTGAGGCTCACCCTGGCCCCATCATCAGAGGGCAGGGACATTTCAGTATAAATTGTGAAAGAGACGCTAGACTGAAGGGGGCTGGGAACAGAAGCAATAGGGATGCTTGGGGTTGTGAGGAAGAGGATGCGTTAACTAAAATGTGTCTGTCAGAACACCCATTGCCGGTGAATCGATTCTAACTCAGCTCCCAAAGAAGCCCACATCCAAATCCCTGTGAATATGCTTCCTCGTGTGGCAAAAAAATGGGATTTTTTTTTTTTTTTCTTCAGGTGGGATTTATGGCATCATCCTTGAGATGGGGATTATCTGGGTCCACATGCATCATGACCATATGTCAGAGCAGAACTGTCCCAGAGGACCACCAGGTCTTCCTTCTGCAGAGCCGTTGGGTGGTTTTAAACTGCTGATCTTTAGGTTAGTGTCTGTACAAAAACATGTGCGCCACCTAAGCGGCCTCAGTGGACAACAGGGTCCTTCTGTCTGAAGTCAGAGGGAAGTTGACTGAGAAGGACTTGGCCGGCCATTGCTGGCTTTGAAGATGCAGGAAAGATGAGAAATAGATTCTCCCTCAGAGGCTCGGACAGGCTTAGGCTAGGAGACCCATTTCAGACTTCTGGTCTCCAGAACTGACAGAGATTAAATGAATGTTGTTTGAAGTCGCCCCATTTGTGAGCCAGGCTCTGAGAAAGACATGGAGGTAGGGTCCCAGTCTGGCGAGCAAAAGCAGAGCTGTGCACAGAGCACAGGATGGACCTGAGGGCCAGAATGTTCCCAAACCACCTCCAGGAATAGCCTTAATCTTCTCATCTGTGAAATGGGGAAAACTGCATTTTTTCCACTGGGAGTGGTTGGAAGGAATGAAACTGGCCCCAACCCAACACCAAATCCCCTCCCGTCCCGTCAAGTCGATTGTGACCCTGCAGGATGGAGTTTCTGAGGCTATAAATCTTTATGGAAGTGGATTGCTTCATCTTTCTCCTGAGGAGGAACGGGTGGGTTTTAACTGCCGGCCTTCCGGTAAACCGTCCCTCCAGTGCTCCTGAAAGTATACCAGTCCTTGGCTGTTGTTATTATTTACCAACTGGTCCAGCATAGAGTGACCAACACCAGTATGAGCTGTGCACAGACCCTCTGGGGAGGGTCCCCTCACTGGGGGCTGCCAGGAAGCTGCTGCCTCCCTCATCCGTTCATCTTCTCGGACAGCCTGTCTGCTCAGGTTCAGTTGTATTGAGGATGGGACGGTGACCAGTAAAATAAAATGAAGATTCTATAGCCTAATCCAAGCTCACACCTGACAACAGTGTTGGGGTCCTGGCCAGGGGCCTGCCCGGTGGAAGTAAGAGGGAGACATGGATGGCTCTCATGGAACAGGTGGCTCTCGGGTTCCATGTTGGCCCCAGTGTCAGGCAAGAGAGCTTTCAGGGAAAAGCGCTTGTGTGAGGGAGATTCCAAATAGCATACTCCCCCAGACAGGCCCAGGGACGGTGAAAGTGGAGAGTTGTTCACAACCCTGAGCTGGGTCAAGGTGCCCACTTGTCAGTTGGAAACCAAAAAGTAGCTCAAACTACCACAAGATACCATCTCACACCCATGTTGTTGTTGTTGGGTGTTGCGAAGTTGGTTCCAACTCACAACGACCCATGAACAATAAAAGGATACACTGCCCAGTCCTGCGTCCTCCTCACTACCATTGCTACACTTGAGCCCATCTTGTTGGGGGCTTCCTCTTTTTCGAGCACCCTTCACCAAGCTTAGTGTCCTCCTTCAGGGATGAGTCCCTCTTAATAGCATGCCTACCAAGCTCACTCCTAAGGGACATTCTGGCTGTACTTCTTCCAATAGTTGGGCTGGTAACCACTAAGTTAGCAGTTCAAACCCACCAGCTGCTCCTCACTAGAAAGGTGAGGAGATTTAGTCTTGGAAATGCTAAGGACCAGTTCTCCACTGTCCTCTGAGGTCACTATGAGTCAGGATGGCTACAATGTCAGTGGACTTGGGATTTTGGAGTTTTATTATCAGAACAGTGTCAAATAGTAAGTGCTGGCAAGGAGGCGGATCAAGCGGAAACCTAGTGCGTTTTCAGTGGGGAAGTAAAATGGCGCAGCTGCTGTAGAAAAGCGGCTGCTGGACCCTCCACAAGTTATACAGAGGGACGGTGTGGGCCAGCAATTCCATCCCCGGGTGTATAACCAGGAGATTGAAACTCAAGGACTCTAACAGATGCGTGTCCACCCATACTCACTGTAGCATTATTCACAGGGGCCAAAAGGTGGAAACAATCCAAGCGTCCATCAACAGGTGAATGAATAAACACAGTGTAGGCCACACACACAATGGGACCTTGTTGTCATTGTTGTTAGGCGGCCTCTAACCAGTTCCAATTCATAGTGACCCTCTGCACAACATAATGAAACACATCCTTATAATTGTAGTGTGTGAGCTCAGTGTTGCTGGCCCTGTGTCAGTCCCTCTCGTTGGGGTGTTTTCCTCTGTTTCGCTGACCTTCCACTTTACAAAGCATGATGTGCTTCTCCTAGGACTGGTCCCTCCCGATAACATGTCCGAAGTACAATGAGAGATGAAGTCTCCCCATACTGACTTCTAAGGAGCATTCTGGTTGTACTTCTTCTGAAACAGGTTTGTTTGTTCTTCTGGCAGTCCATGGTCCTTTCAAAATTCTTCTCCAACACCACGATTCAAATGCATCGATTCTTCTAGGGTCCTTCTTATTCATTGGAGGACTATTGGAACATTGCTCAACCACAGGAAAGAAGGAAGCATGGCATTGTGGATGGGCCTTGAAATAGATGCTTTGTGAAAGAAACCAGGAAAAAGGACACGTGTTGTCTGACCCTATTGATGTGGAAAGTCCCATATCCCACAGCCATCAATTCAATCCCAACTGAGAGCGAGCAACCCTACACAGGGTTCCGAGACTCTAAATCTTCATGGGAACAGACGGCCTCATCTTTCTCCCTCTGACCTTGTCTTTAGCAGCCTACTGCCTAACCCCAGCCCTATCGTGTTCCTTATCAATGCCCAGAACAGGCAGACCCATAGAGACAGAGAGGGTGGATAAGGAGGGATAAGGAAAAGCAGTTCTCATTCCAGTAGGTTCATTTCAAAAAAACATTTTTTAAGTGAGTGGCAACTTGGAAGGCATGGGTCAGAAGGTGGGGTCGACAGTTCTTGATCTGTCTTCTCCCTGAGGTTAGTCCACATCAGGTAAGGAATAAAGGGTCTATGATCTACGATTGAAAAACAATCTTTTTATGGTGACTTGAGTGAAGGTCTACAGAACAGATCTTCAGTTTTACATAAAACAAATCATACAACTTCGTGTCATTCCAATGATTTCAATCCCCTCCGTGTAGCATTGGTTAACAGGATTGACTAATTACTAATTACTTTGAACTCTTGCATTCCTCCTTCTACCATCTGCCATGCCTCACCCTCCCCTCTTGTGTATTGCCTTTCCCATCACTCAAGTTAACCTTTGTCTACCCACTAGCCCAAGAATCATTTTCCCTTACCTCCCATGCTGGTAACCAACATGGAATGTTTCTTTTAGCAAGAAAACCTTTTCATAACCTTTTACAACACTGGTCTCATACAATAGTTGTTCTTTTGCAATTGGACTAAGTTAACTTGGCATAACTTTCACCAGGTCCATCCAAGTTGTGGGGTGTTTCACAGTTTTATTATCATTCTTCAATGTTGCATAGTATTCCATTGTGTGTGTGGACCAAAGTTTGTTTATCCACTCTTGTGTTGATGGGTATTTCGGCTGCCCCTATCTTTTTCTTGTTGTGACTAGACCTGTTACAAACACAGCGGTGCACATATCCGTGTTACAGCTCATATTTCTTGAGGATCCACACCAAGTCGAGGGATTGCGGCTCATGTGGTAGCCACAATTTTTGTTATATTTCCACAACAGCCCCACAAAGCAGATGGGATGGTTGCGCTTACTTGTTTTCCTCCCCAGTCCGTTATTTTTCGTTTTATTGTGGTAGACTATATGTGCATAGAACTTACCGCTTTAGAGTGTACATTTCAGTGGCATTTAGAACCACAAAGTTATGCAACTAATCCTTTAAAACAACAGTAACAACAAAAACATTGTTCTGAATCATAGCGACCAACGGGACAGAGCAGACCTGCCCCGTGGGATTCTCTCAGCTGTCATCCTTCAGAGAGTAGATTGCTAGCCTTTTCTTCTGTGGGGCCGCTGTGTGGGTTTGTACTGTCAGCCTTTCAGTTAGCGGCTGGGCGCTTACCTGTTGAGCCACACAGAAGGAAGGTGGTGTGAGGAGGGATTGTTTACCATCTGTACTTCCATGTTGTTTTTCTATCAAGAATACTTTTCTATATTATTTGGGTTCTTAAAACTGCTAAAGTCTATGAGTTGTAACCGACTCTAGGCACTTAACAGCCACGACATACACTCACAAACACCATTGCTGTAGTTTATTCTGGCTCATAGAGACCTCGTAGGAAGGACTAGAACTGCCCTATAGGGAGGGTTTCCCAGGCTGTAAGCACTAGACCGCGTACCACAAGGCCAGCGGTTCAAGCCCACACCTGCTCCATGGGAGAACTATGACGCTTTCTGCTCCTGCAAAGATTTTTAAAAGCCTCAGAAACCCCATTCAGGATCCCTATGATTGGAACCAACGCAATGGCACTTTACAACAACAATCTTCACAGACGCAGGCTACTTCATTTTCCTCCAGCCAAGTAGCTGGTGGAGTTAAGCCACAGACCTTTGAGTTAGCAGTGGCGTGCCGAATCCCTACACCATCAGGGCGCCTGGTGTAACCTTCCCCACTATCTAGTTCCAGATCTTTATTCTCCCCCAAAGAGAAACTATTCATTGAGCAAGAACTGCTTCCTCCCTCCTCCCCCAGCCCCTGCTAACCTCTATTCTACTTTCTGTCTGTCTGTCTGTCTGTGCATTTATTGGCCTGTTCTGCACAGTTCATCTAAATGGAATGGTACAATATTTGCCCATTTGCATCTGACTTCTTTGACAAAGCGTAATGTTTTCAAGGTTCCTATATGGTGTAGTGAGTATCAATGTTTTTTGATTGTAGTAAAATATGTGGAACATAAATTTACCACTTTTGAGCATGCACATGCAGTTGAGTGGCATTTAATACCATAAGGTTGTGTAACAGCCATCACTATCTATTTCTAGATCTTTTTATCATCCCAAATAGAAACTCAGTGTTACCTAAGCAATAACACCCATGGGCCCCTCTCCCTAGTGATTTCTTCTACCTTCTGTCTCTGTGAATATCAGCAACTTTGATCTAACCACATAGCCATGGCCTCTGGGGAGACTGACCGGGTGAGGGATGCTTCTGGAGCTAGGGTGTCTGGGGTTTTGTCTAGATTGTGTATTGGCTGCTGTCTGAAGATGTGTGGATTTGATGTCTCTTCCTGTAAGTGGTTATACCTCCAACTCAAAGAAAAGTCAGACAGAAAAGGAAATAAGGAAGATAAACAACTAAGTAAAAACGCAAACCAAGCAGAATGGCTAGAAGACGTGAAAAATGAACAAGAAGATCAACCATTAAAAGCACTGACAACAAAGAAATATGCATGAAAAAGTGGAAAGTATACAACCTCCCCTCCCCCACACACATACACACAAAGTGAAAAATAAAAACATAAGCAAAACTTCTCCTCATAGAATTTTGTCCCTACCCCACCCCACCCCACCCCAGAGAGATAAACACCTGGAAGATCCCAAAATTCATCTGGAAGAGTAAAGGAGCAAAGGGGACATTTTGAACAATAGCAAAAAAACATTGAACAACTTGTCAGAACCTAGATCAAAACATACTGCAAAGCTATAATAAATAAAACAGCATGACATAGGCTTAGGGAAGGAGAGGCTCCCCCCACTCAGGGGAATGTGTTGTTGTGATCCCTCTCATGTGACATATGACAAAACTGAGCCATGAACAGAAGCCTTCTGCCCAAGGTGCTCCCTCTCTGTCCAAGAGGCCCCCTGACCTGGTGGAAGGAGAGGAACAGCAAGAAGCCCATTGCCCTCCAGGCCATTCTGATTCATAGCAATCGGGAGGCACAGGGAAAGGAGTTTACAAAGGCCCCAGGGCTGGAGAGAAGTGGCTGGGGAGTTAGAATCACAGCGATCTCCTGGGAAGATAGTAGATCCATTTTACAAAGGCAAGACTGAGGCTCTGAGAGGGAATCTGAAGGGGCAGACATGTCCTTACCTTGAAGTATCATGGGGGACCTAAAGGGAGAGGCATAGCCCTGAACTTGGGGTCTGAGGAAGACAAAGCCCTACTCTGGGTGTCTGAGGAGGGAGACACAGTTCTGTCCCAAGAGTCTGGGTTGGTAGACATGGCCTTAATCTTGGGGAACTGGCCTGCTTTAGGGTCTGAGGGAGTCCATCCCCCTCCATTTTCATAATGAAATTTCAAAGCCCCCCCAAGGAAGAACCACGAAACTGGTAAGCGGCACCCACATCTGAGAAGTAGGGAGATGCCCAGCTCTCCCCTCCCAAGTCTGACCCATCAGCAGCAGCAGGGCACAATGGCCACACAACATCACACTTTGGTCTGATGTCGTAATCTAAGGGAGCGTGGTGAGGGACCGGAAGTCTGGGTTTGAGTCCCGCCCCGCTGGGTGACCATGTCTGAGCCATAGTCTCCCATCTGTAAAGTGGCAAGCATGACTGGGCACTTAGTTGTATAACACACAAATCCCCAGTCTAGTTCTCTGTGTCCTCAGCATACTGCCCAGGCCTGGTGCCCATTCACACTCAATTGTTCAACGATTCAAGAATTTACTGCGCACCTATCGGGTACGGCCCAGTTTTGGGAGCATAACTATAATTCCTTGGTGTATGAACAAGAGGGCGCTGGACAATGGGATGCAGGGGACAGGTCTCCGCCACGCAGAACAAGTACATCCTCTAAGGACCGAGAAAGAGGAAGGATGCAGACAGGGCACTTCCGGCAGAGGTGGGAGGGGCAAGAGAGGAGATGAGGAAGTCACATCAGGTGGCGGGACCTGGAGGCCCCAGGCCGAAAACCCTCAGAGGTTCTGCCATCTGCTCAGAGAGGTTAAGTGATTGACTCAGGGTCACACAGCTGGGTGAACCCAGGCCCACTGGCTCTAGGGCCAAGCCTCTTAATTCTTAACCAACACCCTAGAAGGGGCTGTGGTCTCCTGGTGTAATGCTGTAAGATAAGCGCTGGACTGTAAACCACAAGGTCGGCGGTTCAAACCCATCAGCTTCTCCTTTAAAACCCTATACAAAATCACTATGAGTTGGAACTGACTGGATGGCACTTAACATCAACAACAGGCGGGGCTGTAAGGTAAACCCTGGACTGCTAACTGTAAGGTCAGCTGTTCAAACCTACCAGCAGCTCCTCGGAAACCCCATAGAGGGTCGCTATGAGTCGGAACCTACTCGACGGCGCTTAAACAAGAGAGGCTTCAAGAATGTGAGAAGAACCAGTGACTGGAAAGCTCAGGGACTAGGAATCCGAGTTTGGAGTCTCCAATCTCAGCACTGCTAGGGAGTTTCCCAGTGTCAGGGCTGGCGCGCTCTCTGGTGGTCAGAATCGGAATGGCTTGGGCTAGCACACACGCACCCCACCCCAGCCTTGAAAGGGACAGGAAGAAGGCAGCCGTCACCTTCTTTGACTGGTATTCACACACAGACTCCAACCAACTTCTGTTTATCTCTCAACGAAGTCTTCCCAACTCCCGAAGCAGAGCCAGGCCCCCACTAGGGTGCTGCCCTCTGGGGAAACTAATCAGGCTACATCCGGTTCTGTCTTCCTACAGCTCAGGAAGATGTCTACCATTCTCACTGCTGGCTGAGTCTTTGCATAGGGTGTGTATGCTTTAGGTAATCAACCAAAGAAACATATGCATGACTGGGTTGAGTCAACCTCTGAAATTATCCTGGCCTGCTTCCGTTGATTTGGGGCCAACCTCAGGTTCCCTCCTATTACTATGGGTGGAATTGAGGCATGGGGGCGTGTTTAAACACGAAGGGCCCTCCCCTGGTCTAGGAAAAGGTACCTTTTCGCATTTAGGGAAAATCTATGCTGCCTGACAAGATAGAGACCTCTTTTGCATGGAGCATGGAGCCAGCCTGAGGTTCCCTCAGGTTACAATAAAGGCTACCGAAAAGGAGCCTGCGAAGGTGACATGTGATCAGAACAAAAGGTGAGCTAGCAGCAAGTGCAAAGGCCCAGAGGTGGGAGCACACCAGACGTGTCCCGGGAGCAGTGAGGATAGTGGGGCCGGCCGGGCGGAGGCCACCTGAGACGGGGTCAGAAAAGGGCAAAGAGGCCTTTCCAGGTTTAAGAGAAGAGGGACTCGGCCCCGCCCCGTGCAGGCCCCGCCCCTCCGCGTCCTCTGAGTCCTGCAGACCTGGCCGGGTCCAGGAACTGGGTTGCTAAGGAGACTCAGCCCCGCCCAGTATAGCCCCGCCCCTCGGAGTCTTGCGCGTCTGGCTCCGCCCCCAGACCGGGGTTGTCAAAGAGACTGTGCCCAACCCCGCGCAAGCCCCGCCCTTCCGACGCTTTCGCAGTCTTGAGACCTGGCCACTTCCTCAGCTCGGCGTCCAACTCAACAGGCGCCCTGAGTTTGTCCCTTGGCGGCCGCCGTCTCCCGGGGCCGCCCACTCCCTTCTCTGCGCCCGCTGAAAGTGCCGCTTCCCTGCGCCCCGTCCTTCCCCACGCAGTGCGTGCCGTGCGTCCAGTGCGTGAGCGTGCGCGGGCGCGTCAGCCGGCGAGGGAGCAGCAAACGGCCGGCGGCAGGCGCCGCGCGGGGGGCGGTCGTCGCGGCGAAGGCGACGGGGGCCATGGCCGAGGCATCGCCACAGCCCGGACGGTACTTCTGCCACTGCTGCTCGGTCGAGATCGTTCCGCGCCTGCCGGTGAGGCCCGACCGGGGACGTCGGCGAACGGGCGGGCGGGTGGCGGGGCCTGGCCCCGCAGGCCTGGGCAGAGGCCGCGGCGCGGGCGGGAAAACGGAGGCTCGGGGTCACCTCAGATCCGCGGGGGACGCCGCTTGCACCTCGAGTCCGCCTGGCCGGGCCTTCCAGACGGAGAAATGGAGGCCGAGACGCCCGGCCTTTCTGAACGAGGTCATGCCGGTGGGGGGACGCGGAGAAGGGACTCGGCAGGGAGGCGCTCAGATCTCGGCCCTGGAGCTGTCCTGCCGGCGCGGGGCTCGGTGCCCAGGCAGGAAGCGGGGGCCGGGAAGCGAGGTGCAGTCTCGGCGTGTGTCAGACTGGGGCGCCCACTCCCACGTCCTACCCGGAGCGGCTCTTTCCAGGGCGGGGGGCGGCCCTTAGCAGCTGGGGTGAGCCTGGGGCGACCCGGAAGCTCTCTGCCTGGGAGATTGGAGGCCGGCGTGGAACGGCACATTCCGCGAGAGCACTTGCGGGGGTCGGGCATTGGGGGGCTCCCGGAGGAGGCGCCCTCGCCGGGGGACTATGGGTGCGCGGTGGCGGGGTGGCGCTGCTGCTTGGGGAGCGCCCACTTGTTAACTGAGAAAGGACCAGGCTCCCGTCGCTCACAGGGCTCCCAGCCTTCCAGAACCTTCTTGCCGCCGCACGGTTCTTGCGGAGAGCCTAACTTGGGCCATCGCACCGCGTTTCCCCTGGGGAGTGTCAGGCATCGGGCCCCTGTGTGCTGGCATAGTCGAGGGGGGGAAGGACTACCTGCGTCGTGTTAACCCTCTAGGTGCCCCCCGCCAACCGCTGGGCCCAGCCGGCTGTCATTCTGCCCTGGTTCTGTGTGTTCAGTAACCCACAGGGACCTCCAGCGTCTGTACCCGTCCATGGGGTGGTAGGGAGGCATGGGCATGTGACATGCGTAGAGGGGATTCTGAGGCTATCGACGACCCCTCAGGACAGAGCCAGGTCACTGTCAGGACATGGACACTGGGACACCATGCAGCCAGCGGTGGGGGTGGGGGGGAGACAGATGGGCAGGTGGTGTGGCCCATGCAGCCAGCCGTGGGGGGGAGGGGGAAGGGAGACAGATGGGCAGGCGGTGTGCACCATGCAGCCAGCGGTGGTGTTGGGGGGGCGTGGATAGATGATCAGGCGGTGTGCACCATGGGAGGGGGTGCAGATGGGCAGGTGGTGTGCCCCATGCAGCCTGTGGTGGTGTTGGGGGGGGTGGAGAGATTGTCAGGCGGTGTGCACCATGGGAGGGGGTGCAGATGGGCAGGTGGTGTGCCCCATGCAGCCAGTGGTGGTGTTGGGGGGGTGGAGAGATGATCAGGCGGTGGGCACCATGGGAGGGGGTGCAGATGGGCAGGTGGTATGCCCCATGCAGCCAGCGGTGGTGTTGTGGGGGGTGGATAGATCAGGCGGTGTGTACCATGGGAGGGGGTGCAGATGGTCAGGCGATGGGCACCATGGGAGGGGGTGCAGATGGGCAGGCGATGGGCACCATAGCAAAGGGGGGGGGGACGACACCTGACAGCCCAGCAGGAGGACTTTGGAGTTTGTGCTGCAGTGAACCAGGGACAGCCTTTGATTTCTGGCTCAGCAGCTCAGCATGTCCCTGCCTGCCCTCAGCGAGGGCCTCACATGAGAACGCCAGTCCCCAGGCAGGAACAGCCACCCACATGTGGCCCTCACAGGAACCAGGGACACCCAAAAGTGGCAGCCTGGGGGTCCAAGTGCCTGTTTCCAAGGGGGCACATGCGGAGGGCGGGGCCGTTCTGGTCTTCTGTCCCCTTCTATGGAACTATGTGGTTCCTTTGGTGGGACACATGCATCTGCCCCTGGCCACTCTGACCACACCTCCACCTGGGCAGAGCGGAGGTCCAGCCTGCGCCCAGGGGCGCGTCCAGAGGGCAGAGCCCTGGGTGTTGAGGATGTCCTCCATTTACAGGTGGGGAGACCGAGGTGCGAGCCGGAGGTGATGTTTGAGAGAGGCCCGACTTCGCGAGGGGGCGAGCCAGGTAGCTATCTGGGGGAGGAAGAGGGACGGGGGCGTGGTGCCCTGAGCTGGCCTTGAGCTCCGCAGGGTGACATGTGCAGAGCAGCGGGTCAGAGAGCCGCAGGAGCTGGAGGCAATGGGAGCAGCAAGGACCCTGGGGACCAGCGTGCTGAGTGAGGGCCAGCTGTCCTGACTCGGGGCGGCTGACGTTGGCAAACAGGTTCAGGTTGAGGGCAGGAGGGATGCGTCGTGGATGAGGCTTTGGGAGCGACTGGTCCTGACAGGAGGTTTGGCGTCCCTGTCATAGAGGAGGGGCCCTGGCTGCCGGATTCTTTCTCCCCTGAGGCCCAGCACCCCACACAACAGGAGCCCTGTGAGAGGGCAGGCCAGACTTCCTAGTGAACGCTCAGTACCCAACGCCCACTCCCCCGGCAGGCACCCCGTTCTCTCCCTGCACATAAACAAACCATCTCTGACGCCCCGCCTGCTTGTCCTTCCTCGTCCGTCCGTCCGCGGTTCCCTGGACACCTGTGCACATGTGACAGCTCCTCCAGGATGTCCTGGGCTCATGGCTGGGGACGGGGTAGAGGTGCCACCGCCACGCCATTCTTAGGTGGTCCTCTCTCGGTGACCTGGTGTTAGCTCAGCTGTGGCTGAGCTGGCCCCTGGGGACCCGTGTGTGTCGGGGTGGGTGTATCATGGAATGTGCGTATCACAGCCTGCGTGGGCGTGGGCGTCATGTGTGCACGAGCACATGAGACCAAGGAAGGGACTGCAGCTGGTGGCCAGCCTTCCAGTCTAGGAGATGACAAGGAGTCCTGGAAGCACTAGTGCAGCCCTGTGTACCAGCCCCTTTATGGAAGTGCTGGATGGTGGAGGGCTTTGGCCTAGACAACTGCTTTCCCGCAGTTCTTGTCAGAGCCTTTATCTGGCTGAGAAAGGGTGGAGCAAGCTGCGTCTCCCAAACCTCAGCACTTGGTCATGAGGCCACCTAAAGGGCTTGGGGTCAAGGCCCTAGAGTGAACGCCACTGAAGCGCTGAGAACTGCCGAGGACCACAGAGCTTGTGGCCACCCCCAGGATGGCTGTGCACATCCTCCTGGTGACGCTCACACCTGCCCCTTCTCCTGCAGGACTACATCTGCCCCCGGTGTGAGTCGGGTTTCATTGAAGAGCTTCCGGAAGAAACCAGGTAAGGACCTTGAGGCGGAGGGCTCAGAGGACAGGAAAACGAGGTGGCATCACAAACCTCCGGGGGTCGGGGGGGGGCCTTGGTGAAAGCATGTGGACAGGACAAGGGGTTATGGGGCAGCTGGCCAGGTATGCTTGGCTCATTCAGGTGTTGGGACTGAAACGTCCCTGCTGAGAGGGGCTGCTGAGGTGGCTGGGGGCAGCCTCAACTCCTCACTATGATGCCCACTTCTTCTCAGGAGTACGGAAAATGGTTCTGCCCCCTCCACAGCCCCCACAGACCAGAGCAGGCCGCCATTGGAGGTGAGTCGGGGGAGGGCCCCTGAGACAAAGGTGCCCCTTGTGCACAAGGATGTCTCCTGGTCACTGCCTCCCTCCTGCAGAACGTGGACCAGCACCTGTTCACGCTGCCGCAGGGCTATGGGCAGTTCGCTTTTGGCATCTTCGACGACAGCTTTGAGATCCCCACATTCACCCCCGGGGCACAGCCGGACGATGGCCGGGATCCCGAGGGCCGGCGGGAACGGGACCACCCTTCCCGGCACCGCTATGGTGCCCGGCAGCCCCGGGCCCGCCTTGCAGCCCGCCGCACCACCAGCCGGCATGAGGGTGTCCCGACACTGGAAGGGTGAGCGAGGTTCTGGCGTGTGCAGTGGCAGAGGTGACTGGTCCTGCCTGGCTCGTGGGCCTGACTGGACCCTCTGTGTGTTCCAGGATCATCCAGCAGCTGGTCAATGGCATCATCACTCCGGCCACCATCCCCAACCTGGGCCTGGGCCCCTGGTGAGTAGATGGGGCCCCCTGCCCTGTGTACAGCCTCCCACCCCTACTCCCGCGCTGACCCTGGGCCTCTCCGCCCCCAGGGGTGTCCTGCACTCAAACCCCATGGACTACGCCTGGGGGGCCAACGGTCTGGACGCCATCATCACTCAGGTACGGGGTGGGGTGGGGTCCACGCAGCCCACGGGCGGGGCCAGGACCTTGCCATGCATGACAGCGTTCCTGCAGTGAGGCCGAGACCAGAGCCCCCAGCATTCTCCCCTCTTGTCTTCCAGCTCCTCAATCAGTTTGAAAACACAGGTCCCCCACCCGCAGACAAAGAGAAAATCCAGGCTCTCCCCACCATCCCCATCACCGAGGAGCACGTAGGTGCGTTCCTGCGCAGGACGGTGGTGGGTGGTCAGGGCTCCCTGAGCTGGGGCACCCTGGGCTGAGGCTCTGGCTGTCCGCGTCCCCTGCAGGCTCCGGGCTCGAGTGCCCCGTGTGCAAGGACGACTATGCCCTGGGGGAGAGCGTACGGCAGCTGCCCTGTAACCACTTGTTCCACAACGGCTGTATCGTGCCCTGGCTGGAACAGGTGAGCCCGCGCCCGCCCTGGCCCTCCGTTCCCAGAAAGCCTCCCACACCTAACCCTGCCCCTGTCCCCACCAAGCATGACAGCTGTCCAGTCTGCCGGAAGAGCCTCACAGGACAGAACACGGCCACCAACCCCCCGGGGCTGACCAGGGTGAGCTTCTCCTCGTCCTCGTCCTCCTCCTCGTCCAGCTCGCCCAGCAACGAGAATGCAACCAGTAACTCCTAGTCCCGCCCCACCGGTCCCACCCCAGTGCCAGCACAGTGGCTGAGAATCCTGGGGGCTTGGAAGTACCCCACCCCTCCCAGCCCCAGTACCACATGGCCACCCATGGACTTGGAGGGGCCCCAGGTGCCACCTTCCCTGTCCTCGGCGTCGTTCCCCCCCAGCTGGCCTTCCGGAGGACCGTCTGCACCCTGGTGTGTGCACACAACGTGTGGCCACCTTGCAGGTGCCGCCGCCCAGCTGCCCCTCTGCCCGTCTCGTCTCTGCCGTCGCCCTCTAAATGTTCAACAGCGGAAAGGTTTTTATAATTTTAAATTATTACTGCTTTGAAATAAATGGACGTTTCAGCTCACCAGCGGCCTGCTGCTCTGTGCTCCTCACTGCCCACACAGCCCCTGATGGGGACTCAGGACCCCAAGGACAACAGCAGACAAGACAAGACACTGCTGACAGCCGTTTTCTCAAAGTCTGTTACCTTGAGCTGTTGAAAATACACCTGAGAGCAAAAGGGGGGGGTTGGCGTCTTCCTTCAGTACAGCGGCGTCTTGAGGAGTGGGCCGGCCCACGGGTCTGTACCTTCTGATGGCAGTACTGTCCAATGAGAAGACATCCGAGTGTCTGATGGCCCGCCCCCACAGTAAGTGCTACCTGCTGGGGGCACATCCTATTCTCAAGGCATCAGCCTCATAACGTTCACGTTACTGCGATGCCAGTGTGGGCTGCTCCTGCTGCCAAGTTGGCTCTGTACTAGACGCAGACCCTTTCTCCCTCGTTTCTGCAGTGGGCACAGTGTCTGGATGCTTGTCAGCAGTGGTCAAGAGTGGACAGACAGCTGTTGGGAGAGTTTTGTCCATCAACGGGCTGTCCTAGAAGACAGTGTATATGCCCCCGCTCCATTTACTTGGCTCATGGGCGCGTGTACACCCTCTCGTTCTACAGAGCTGTGTCCCTCTGGGTGCAGCTGGCCATTTGCTGACGCAACTGAGGTCAAAGTGCCAAAGGGACAGTCCTTTGTGGATTTAGTAACTATGGGCAGTTGTCCCTTGGGGGCTGTGGTCACTGAACAACAACCTAAAGATGTCCTTGTTTTCATCTCAGACCTGGGATATGGTCACCTATGTGCATAAGAGGGAGGAGGTGGAGGATCTAGAGGGGGGGTGACCCTGGGTCACAGAGGAGACATGTGATCACAGGGTCCTCATCCACGGGAGGAGAGAGGGTCAGAGTTAGACTGTGGAGACGGAAGCAGAGACTTTGAAGACACAGGAAGGGGCCGTGGGCCAAGGATAAGGGGGCCTCTAGACACTGGACAAAGCAGACGCCCATTCTCCCTGCGGTGTCCAGCAGAGACCCAGGGAGGACTTTGGGCTCCAGGTTCAACAGGATGGACGTGCCTGCCCTGCAGCCTCCGGCATCAGGCACTGGGCTCTCCGTTGTTACTAAGGTGATCTACTCAGTGCTGCCTTGCCCTCAGCCCTTCGCCCTAGTGTCCACAACAAGGATGTTCATGTCACGTGGGTGCTGACGAAATCCTTGTCTGCCCCTGGCCCTGTGGTTTCTGTCATTTCCAGAATGTTCTGTAAATGGCTCTTCGGTAACCTTTTGGGGTTGATGTGTTCAGGCTGCGTGCTGTAGCCTCCCCATTGGCCCCTGGTGTGGCTGGATGGGGCTGACCACTCAGCGTGGGGGTCAGGAAGTGCTGCTTGTGTGACAGACAGCATGCCTGCCCTATGTGGTATCCCAGCAGCCCATTTCCTGGTGGGCACTTGGCCCCTAACTGAATTCACATACATAGCAGAGGTGGGCGCCATCAGTGGGTCCCCCAGGACCGACCACAGCTGACATGGGACCAGGTCCTCTGTCTCAGGGGTCCTGTGCATTGTGGGGTATTGAGCAGCATCCCTGGCCTCCACCAAGTGATGCCAGGATCACCATCCTAGTGGTGACAACCACAATGTCCCTAGATATTACCCAGTGTCCTCTGGGACAGATTCACTGCAGGTGAGGGCCCCTAGGTTAGGGAATTCTACTGAGCCCCCGAAGACACTCCACTTCATAATCAGCTGACCTGTCCACGTCCTCTGCCCACGTTGAACCCACACTGCCTGGGGAGGAGAGGGGTGGAAATCGCCTTGGTTTATACCATCTGACTTGTCAGGGATTGACTTTTAGGGGTCCTGGTGTAGCACTGTAGGATGTTCAAAGCCATTATGAGTCAGCACCGACTCAGTGGCACTTTGCAGCAATACAATGTAAGCAGGGACGGAGTTTATTCTGAAAATCACTCAGGGCTTTCTCCCTCAGAACTACTGTCATGGGAGACAGGTCCTTCTGTGAGGTGGCACTGTCCTGTGCACTGTGGGGTGTTGAGTAGCATCACTGGCCTCTTCCCACTAATACCAGTAACACCTCCTGCACACCCACCCCCTCCCAAGTCATGACAACCACCAGTCTGCAGAGGGCGACCCTGAGCGTCCCGTAACTCAGACCCACCTCTCCTGCCACCTGCCACCTAGTCTGTGTTTCAAGTGGGAGCAGCCCTAGAAGGGAGGACCCCATGGGATAAAGAATATCACTGTGCTGGGGTTGTAGGTGGGAAGATGCCCAGAGAGTGTTCCACAGCCACAAAACTTTACCCCCAGGCAGGCCAGAGAATATGGCGACCCTCAGGCCCCTGCCCACTGCCACGATCCTTGTGTCCCTGCCCGGCACACACAGGCATCCACTCCCTACCAGCCTCTGCCCATTGCCCATGAGACACAGTGGCCTGGAGATTGTTGTTTATTAGTGGACGGTTTGTAGCACACGTTCAGTATGTCTAGTACTGCTATAATGTTCCACCCAGGATCTCACAGTCCTGATGGACAAGGACAGTCGGTGCTGCAGGCTGAGTCCAAAGCGACGGATGGGCTGAAATCTGTATGTCAGCGGCTTCCTTCCGAAGGCTCCAGGGACCCAGCCGTCCTGGGCAGTGGATGCTTGCTGCATCTTAAGTCTGTCTCTCTGCTTCCACTCACATCTGCTCCGACTCTGCCCTCTCATCTCCCTCCCATAAGGACCCTGTGATCACAGGGGGTCCTATCCCACCTCAAGACCTTCACCCACCTGCAGGGTCCCCTTTTGTCACAGGTTCAGGGGATCAGGATGGGGACGTCTTGGGGGCTGTTATCCTGCTGGTCACACAGGCTTGTCCCTTGGCTGGCCCTGGCCACTTTCCCAAGACATCCATTGCCCACCACCCTGGCAAGATCCTCACTGCCCTTACATGTTAACTCTTGCTGTGTCCAGCTGAGCGTCCTTCCCCCAAACAGGACACTTCCTCTGAGCAGCCCCCTGCTGCCCAGAGGCCGTGTTTGGCCCTTCCTCACCACTGTCTCAGACTGGGGGCTCCTGGGGCCCGCTACGTAGCCAGCACCGGGTAGACAGTAGGGACTCAATTCGTGCTATGGAGTTCGCTTTCCCCAGCTCAAGCATCGCCCCGGTGTCTCCGGTCAGCCCTCTGCTCCTGAGTCGGTCAACAGGCCCCTGACGGTGTCTCGCGGCCTCAGGACACCAGCACCGGCAAGAAGTGGGTGGACTGGTGGTGGCGCCGCGTCCGGCTACCGCGCCGGGGAGCCCCGCGTCCGTCCAGTGCCAGGAACATGGGCCGGCCGCGGTGGCGCCAGCGCAGCGCCGCGTACGTGTTATAACCGTTCTCCTCGATGCGTTCCTGAAACCTGCAGTCGCCGGTGTAGACCCGCTGCGGGGGCAGGGGAAGGAGACGCCTGAGGTCGGCGAGCCCAGCCGCGCCGCCCTCGCCCTCGGCCGCCCCCCGCCCGGCACTCACCGACCCGTAGAGCCGGCCCCGGCGGTTCATGGCCACGTAGAAGCCCGCGTAGACAGCCTTGATGACCACGACGCCCACTCGGACAGAACGAATCTCCACGATGCCTGGAGGGGGGAGCCCGTGACGCAGAGCCTGGGGCGGGGCTCTGGAGAGCTGGGGCTCTGGGGCGGGGCCTGGTGGGCGGGGCTAGGATGGTCCTGGTCCCGCCCCCGCCCGTACACCTGTTTCCTCACTCTTTCACTCACCCACTCATTCATTCATTCTGCACTCACTCATTCACTCCGTCACGCGTTCGCTCCTCGCTTATTCCTGCATTCAAGGAACGCTTATCAAACACCTTTGTGCCAGTTCTGTGCTGGGTGTGGAAGACCCTTAGGGAGGAGGTGAGGAAGCGGCCTCAGGGTGGGTCATCCTGGGCATATTTCAGGGACTGCAGGAGAGGACTCCTGGTGTGGCGCTGTAGGATCAGCACTGACCTGGAACCACAAGGTCGGCGGTTCAAACCCACCAGCTGCTCCTCGTAACTGTACAGGATCACTATGAGTCAGAATCGACTGCACAGCACTTCACAACAAACAGAAGAGGAAGAGAGATGGGGTGCAGGACTGTGGGGCATGGAACCGGGGAACCACAGCAGGGTGTAAAGCAGGGGGGGGGGGGGGCCTGCGCATTGCAGTGCAGTCTGAATAATTCGGCCCACTTTCAGCCTCTGAACCAGAAAGTTGAGGACCCACTTCCATACTGATTCTCTAGCTGTTTCCTTCCGCAATAAGCCCCAGGGGCTTGTATGTGTGTCTGAGTAGGGGTGAAGGCCGTGGGTTTGGGGTTCCCATCACCTAGCAATTCCTCTCCTGATTCTAAAAGCTCCTACTCAGATTTAGCTGAAGTCTGTGCCCTGAGACACTCCCCTCAGATCCAAGTTCTGCCCTGTGCATCCCCTTGCCTAGAAAGGTATCTGATGGACCCAGGGTGGCATCCCTAAGCCTCACCACAAGACTTAACTGGAAATGTGAATTAGATCCTGCTCCTCCCTTGCTCAAAATCCTTCTGTGGCTCCCCAGTGCGTTCATGGTAAAGTAAACAGGATGTCTCTCAGCGCCCCCTACCCCGTGGTCTGATCACTCAGCACTCACCACAGACAGCTTCCTGCTCCCCTAACATGCCTGGTTCTCCCACCTGTACCCCAGTGCCCGGGCACCTGCCCATTCCTCTACCAGCTACTCACTTCCTTTCTGCAGACTTGATACTTCTCATCCTACAAGACTCAAAGGGCATCAGGGGGGATCCCAGGTGATGCACCCATCCACCCCTTCCCCTACCATGCACCACGTGGCCTGCTCTGACATGATCACATTACAAATTCACTCATTTAACTACATTTCATCTCTGTCCTGCGAGGCCCATGAGTCTCAGTCACCTCTGGGTCCCCCATGCTTACTTAGTACAGTACACAGCCGAAGCCAAGCCCAGCTCACAGAGTCCACTCCCACTCACAGAAACCCTAGAGGACAAAGTACAGCTGCTCCCATAGTGTTCCTGAGACTTTAAATCCTTACCGAAGCAGATTACCTCATCTTTCTCCCAAGGAGCGGCTGGTGGGCTTGAACCTTGCAGCTGGCAACTCAATGATTAACCCACTGAGCCACCAGGGCCCCTTTGTTGTTAAGTGCTGTTGAGTCAGTTCCGGCTCATAGTGACCCTGTTATAGGGTTTCCAAGGCTGTAAAGCTTTACGGGAGCAGAAAGCCTCATCTTTCTCCCGCGGAACAGGTGGTAGTTTCGAACTGCTGACCTTGAGGTTCGCAGCCCGATTCGTAACCACTATGCTACCAGAGCTCCTCAGACGCCACGTAGTAGTAGGTGCTTAATTAAGGCTTACTGGCAAATGTGTGGACAACCATGATGCCCCATAATGCTCTCTTGGCCTCAGGGAGAGCTTACTAACAGCTGGTTGCACACCCATCCACTACCCCACTGCCACCAAGTCAGTTCTGACTCACAGTCACCCCCTACAGGACACAGAATTGCTCCTTAAGGTTTTCGAGACTAAATCTTTATGAGAGCAGACAGTCTTATCTTTCTCCTACTGAGCAGCAGCGGAGGGTTTGAATCACCAAGGCCTAAACCACAGAGCCACCGGGGATCCTTGCAACACACAGGAGGCTCCCAATTAAGCATAGAATGAAGGCGAAGAGCTCCAGGCTCCACCCACAGGAGGCTCTCAATTAACCACAGAATGAAGGCGAAGAGCTCCAGGCTCCGCCCACATGAGGCTCTCAATTAACCACAGAATGATGGTGAAGAGCTCCAGGCTCCGCCCATACTGAGCTGTCAATCACCTGTCAAGCCCATCGCTGTCCACATGGGAAGCCAGGTCCCAAGAGAGGCAGCCACTGTCCCAGGTCACCCAGCAGGGCTAGGCCTCACCCCCAGCCCGAGGCCACCCTACCTGGCCGTGCCCACCACTGACCGACCGGCCCAGCCAGTCCCTGTCATCTGCCGTCGTCGTCGCGTGCGGCCTAATGAGGGCCTTGGGAGCCCCAGATGAAAGCAGGTGCGAAGGGCAGGGGGTGATTATCTGCCGTAATGGTGGTGATTCAGGCGGTGGTCAGCGATTAGCTGGGCCCCCTCCCCAGCTGCCCCCACCTCAGAGCTGAGGGGAACCTGAGGCCAGCCCATGGTACCATTGGCTGCCCTGGACTCTAGGTATCCTCCTCTTTGCCTCCACCTGCTCTTCCAACATACATTCTACCAACAGAGCCTGCTGGTGATGGATGACACACTCCAGCGCAGAGTGGTTCCTCGGTGCCACCCTTGCAATGTGACTGTAGGCAGATCACCCACCCTCTCTGTGCCTCAATTTTCCCATCTGTCAAATGGGGTGCCTGGGAAGAGACAGAAGGATCCCAGTGACTTGTTTTGCAGCCTCCAGAAGGCCAGAGCTCCAAATCTCAGCTCTGCTGCCCAACTCATAATGTAACAGGTCTGCAACAGCCCCTCTGGCGCCTCAGTTTCCCCATAAGTGAGCCCCAGTAACGCCAACCTTAGGGCCATTTCTCAAAGACTATGGCTTTGCAACTGAGCCAGACCTGAAGCCAGGCGCTTCCTCTGCTACTTTCTTAGTGTCCACTAGGACCACCACGAGGGATGCTCCCACATCACAGGTGCGGAAACTGAGCGTCCAAGTGGGAAATGACTTGGCTAAGGCCACAAAGCCCGATGAGTCCAGGGACTCTCCCTCAGGCAGGTGCAGCACCGGAACCAGCATTTCCTTATTATTACTGGTTGCTGTCGGCCCCCACCGCACCCCATCCACGCCCACCATCCTAGGCCGCTGCCTCCAGGAAGCCCTCCCCAGCGCACTCACTGTCGGGGCTGTGGCGCCAGCGGGTGCCCTGCACTCGACCACCGTGATCCACACGCAGGAAGAAGTGAGTGGAGGAGAAGAGGCGCCGCCAGCGCACGTCGCCCTCCAGGTGTGGGTAGCTGCGAGGTCTCCGCTGCCCGCTCGGGGTGCCCGCGCCGCCGGGCGCCCGCGCCAGCAGCAGCCACGCCAGGCCCAGCCACAGACGGCTGCGCATGGCCCCGCGCCCGCAGTGCTCTTCCGACGCGCTCCGCTCGCCGCTGGCTTTTCTTGTCTCCCCGCGCGCGTCCGCGGCTCTGCCATTGCGCGGCCGGGGGCGGAGCGCCCAAACAGGCAGCCAATGGGTGAACCTCGGAGGCGGTGCCAGGGTCTCTGCTGGGGGCAGTGGACCAGGCGCTGACTAATAGTGAGTTAGGGGCGGGGGCAAATTCTGGGGCGGGGTCCATTCAGAAAAACGCGCTGCTGCCCCCGCGCGTGTTTGTTTGTCTTGCTGGGCGGGGAGGGTGGGAGGGTCGGTGAGTCACACGATTGGCTTGGACCTTGGCTGCGGGGGTTGTGCGTGAGCGAGGCGGGGCCGGGAACACATAGAGACTGCGATCGAGAGTGAGACAGGAACGTACGTGAGACAAAGAGATAGAGACAGAAAGACACAGAGACAGGAAAACAAGAGAGACACTGAGAAACACAGAAAGGCAGGGAGTCAGGTGCTGAGAGATGCTGAGACAGATACAGCCAGGTATGGATTAGAAAGAGAGACAGAGAACAAGATAGATGGAGAGATTCAGAGAGAGGTCTGAAACGGAAACGAAGGTACCACAGGGCTGGGACGTCTGTCTGCCTGTCTGTCTTTCTGGGGATGGGCAGGTGAAGGGCTGGGATGGGTGTGCGGCTGGGGATGGGGCAGCTGGATGGAGTATGCATGGACATACCAGTGGCCGATGGCCAGCTGGCAATGACCAGCACCTATGGAGTCGTCAGCTGCTCTGCAGCCCAGGATGGGGGAGAGGGGCAGCCAGCCCTTGAGTCCCACCAGAACCACCAGGGGTGTCCCCAGAGCAGCGCTGACCCCCATCTGCCTCCGAGCCTTGGCCAAGAGGTGTCACTGACAGGCAGGGAGGACATCCCTGAAGCCTCACACAGAACACATCACAGTCTGATCCCTGTCCCTCTGCCCCGTCCTGGGCCCCAGGCAACACTTTAAATAGCATCGGGGTGAAGACACAGAGCTCTCAGAAGGTGTAACCGGTCCGCCCAGACGCCTGGATACCTTCCTGGTGGCTCAAGGGTTTCCCTGATACCCTCCTCCCTGTCCAGGAGGTCACACAGGAGCGTGACAAGCACCTGGGTTCAGGACTCCAACACTGAGATGAGGGACACCCCTGCAGATGTGGGGCGTCTATGTGCTCCAAGTCCAACAACCAACCACAACCACTTCCACCCACAGTGATCCTATGTAAGGTTTCTGAGACTAGAAATCCTTACTGTCTGCTCATCTTTCTCTAAGGAAGCAGACAGCCACATCTCTCTCCCATGGAGTGGCTGCTGGGTTTGAACTGTCAACCTTTCGGTCTGCAGCTGAGTACTTAACCCCTACACCACCAGGGCTCCTTAGACTTGCCATATGACCCAGCAATCCCACTCTTAGCTATGTTGTTGTTGTTAAAGTGTAGGTTCCAACTCTTGTTGTCAGTTTCAACTCATAGCAACCCTGTATAGGGGTTCCAAGGAGCAGCTGGTGAGTTTGAACTGCTGACCTTGCTGTTCAAACCAATCTTGCAGTCCAAAGCATTATTCCACAGCGCCACTCCAGGACTCCATGAAATCATATGTCCACACAAAAGCTTATGTGTCCACACAAATGTTCACTGCAACATGATTCACAGCAGCCAAAAGGTGGGAAAAACCCAAGTGTCTGAATGGACAAAACAAAATATGATCCACCTATACAAGCGAATAAGGAGCTCTGGTAGCGTAGTGGTTACGAATCGGGCTGTGAACCACAAGGTCAGCAGTTCGAAACTCCCAGCCGTTCCATGGGAGAAAGATGAGGCTTTCTGCTCCTGTAAAGATTTACAGCCTCGGAAACCCTGTAGAGGGTCTCTATGAGTCGGAACCGACTCCACAGCACATAATAACAACAACAATCTAGAATAGGCAAATGCATAACTGACAAAAGTTTTTAAGGAATTAGGGAAGGCTGGGGAGTGTGGTATCTCCATATGATAAACAATGGATTGCAAACCACAAGGTCCGTGGTTTGAGCCCACCAGCCTCTCTCTGCAGGAGAAAGATGAGACTTTCTGCTCCTGAGAAGATTCAACAAGCCTCAGAAATCGGAACCGACTCAACAGCATTTAACAAGACAACAACGGGGCAGAATGGGGGGTTATTGCTGAAGGGAAATGCATTTCTGTGGGGATGACCTGAATTACAAAGAGACACATGGTGGGGAGGCTTGCACGACTTAGTGAATGGAATGAATGTCACTGAATTGTAGGTACCCTTCAAAAGGCTAACGTTTTCTTAGGCGTATTTTGTTGTTAGATGCCATCGAGTGGGTTCCGACTCAAAAGAAGACAGAAGAAAAAATTTCCAATTTTATATTTTACCAATACAAGATTTAAGAGACAGGGACGATGAGAGAAGGAGAACTGATTGATTGAGTCCCAGCTCAGTGTCTGGCAGCCAAGGTGCTGAGACAGGCAGGAAAGACAGATGAGCACCTGAGGAGATTCAGCAGTCACTCATTGAAAAGGAGAATTAACTCCTCACCAATGGCATCCAGGGACCCCACTCCAGGGAGAAACTGATGGAGGGGGTCTCTTCCTATTGTGCAGTTAAAGGAGGAAAGCTGAGAAGATTAGGTAATCTCGTCATAACTCTGCCAAGGTACAGGGGAGTGAGGAGGTGTCTCTAGGTCTTGCAGGACAAGGCAAGGCTGACTCAGCCGTCTAGGGCGAAGAGAGCAGCCCCTACCTAAATCATAGTTAGGTCTGAGGTTACAGCCCCCAGGCCACCTGCACCTTAGAGGTGGGCTGGCCGGCTACAGTACGCACTGCAGTGGAAAGCATTCCCATTGGTTGACATCATGTCCCCAAGGACTGCGGGGGCGGCAGCGTCTGGAATGTCCACAGCTTGTCTGAGCACAGGTCTGTCCCCCAGATCTGAGCACCTGTGGGCAGGTGGACTGAGATCTCTAAGGCCCCGCCCCCTCAACTATCTATCTTCCAACTAAGGATCCAAGACCCTTCCCACCCTAGGCCTTCTTCCCACAATTCCCCAGATACTCCCACTGTTCCTTGTCATTCTTCACAGGCTAGAACCTCCCCTCTCTGGGCCTCAGTTTCCTCAACTGAATACTGAGTGGGCAGGCCTCTGTCGAAGCCTCTGGAGTCCTAGATCTGGAAGCAGATCTGAGACACTCCAGGCTCCTGGTAGACCTCATTGCTCTCTCATCATCTCATTAAGATTAACCCACTCTTCCACCCCCACCACACCCCCATCCTGGAGGTCTGAGGAAACTGAGTCCAGAGGGAGTAGATGAGAGAAATGTCCAATAACCCATATCCCTAGTGTCCATGCTGTGTGTCTTTGGGCAAGTTAATTGCACTCTCTGAACCTCAGCCTCATTCACAATAAAATGTGGATAGTAATGGTTACCTTACCCACCCCATGGTATTTTCAATAACCTCATATGCATGTGAAAGCTGAACAGTGAATAAGGAAGACAGTAGAAGAATTGATGCTTTTGAGTTCTGGTGTTGGAGGAGAATATTAAAAGTACCATGGGCTGCCAACAGATCTGTGTTGGAAGAAGTGCAGCCAGAGTGCTCCTTGGAGGCCAGGTTGGCCAAACTTCATCTCTCATACTTCGGACATATTGTCAGGAGAGACCAGTCGCTGGAGAAGGATATCATGTTTGGTAAGGTGGAGGGTTAAGGAGCTCTAGTAGCGTAGTGGTTTTGAGTCGGGCTGCCAACCTCAAGGTCAGCAGTTTCAAACTACCAGCGGTTCGGTGGGAGAAAGATGAGGCGTTCTGCTCCCGTAAAGATTTATAGTTGGAAACCCTGTGCAGGGTCACTATGAGTCGGAACCAAGTCCACAGTACTTACCAACAACAACAACAAAGGTGGAGGGTCAGCGATAAAGAGGAAGACTCCCAACGAGCTGGAATGGCAAAGTGGCAGCATCAATGGGCTCAAGTGTGGCAACAATTGTGAGGCTGGCCCAACCGGGCAGTGTTTCCTTCTATTATGCATCGGGTCACTGTGAGTCGGTACCGACTGGATGGCACCTAACAACAACAACATCACTGCTGTGCCCATAAAGAGTGCAGACAAGCATGTCTAAATCACACAGCACTGTCGTAATTATTGGCCGACCAGCCCCGACTATCACCACTCTGTCAGTTTGTCCTACTGTGGCGGCTTGTCCGTTTCTCTGATGCTGGAAGCTATGCCATTGGTATGTTAAATACCAGCAGGGTACAAATAAGCTGGGAACATGGCATGTATGAAGTCTAACTCTAGGACAATTGGAACTTGTCAAAAATGAAATGGAATACACCAACATCGATGTTGTAGGCATTAGTGAACTGAATGGACAGGTGTTGGCCATTTTGAATCAGATAATCACATGATTTACTATGCTGGGAATGACAAATTGAAGAGAAATGGTTGCATTCATCATCAAAAAGAACATTTCAAAGGAATATCAGGAAACATGATTACAGAAGGCTTGTAAGGCCGTCTTCAGCCTATAACTGATTAGAATACCTGAAAAGGATTCTAGAACTTGCCTCTTGCGGAGACTTTGCAGTGTATAGGACCTTAGGTGGAATCCTGAGCCCCATAAAGAACCTTCTGAGGAGGGACATTCTCACTAGAAAGGACAAGCAGTCCAGCCTGGAACAGCTACAGCAACAGAAGATACATCTTCAAAGAAAGATCATCGGAAAAACAAAACAAAAATGGCAGTATGATTGGCTACTACAAGAATAAGCAAGTTGTTCACTGGGAAGCCATTAAGTCCCTTCAGGACAAACCCCCCTGCAAGACTGAAACTCAAAGGGAACACATGAGCAGGCATGTAAGCTCGCTGGCGACCACATTGGTCCACTGGTGAGTGGAAGAGGGGGAAAGGCAGCAATGGAGAAATGGGCTGAGTTCAACTATGCTTCATAGACTCCCATTGACCTGAAGATGAGAGAGAGAAGAGGAAGGGCTGGTTGGTCCAAAGTGTGGTGAGACCTGGAGACTCCTGAGCTCATGGACAAGGACACAGCCACAGAGGGCTAGAGGTGAGAGTGAAGCATCCAGCTGATATGAAGTGAGGGGAGACACACAAGAACACCTAAACTTGCAAATAGTATCCATTTGACTTAGCCTTGTTGTTAGGTGCCAGCGAGTCAGTACCGACCCATAGTGACCTTATGCACAGCAGAATGAAACACTGCCCAATCCTGGGCCAACC
>NW_006408927.1:526373-527697 GCF_000296735.1 Chrysochloris asiatica | reverse complement strand
AACAACAACAATAGGGTCACCCATGGTGGACAGGTTTCACATGAGCTCCCAGATGAAGACAGACTAGGAAGGAGAGATGGACTTCTTGCAAATATTTAGTCACTGAAAACTTTATTTGCATGTGATATTAATGATATTGTCCAATGATTTCTGCATTCTGTGGGGTCACCTCTTTTCGGGTTGGGCACAAATATAGATCTCTTTGTGTCCAGGTAGCTGTCTTCCAAATTTCTTGGCATAGATGAGTGAGTGCCTCCAGGGTTCATTAGTGTGTTGAAAGATTTCAATTTGTAGTCCATCTATGTCTGATGCCTTGTTCTTTGCCAATGCCTTCAGTGCACCTTGGACTTCTTCCTTCTGTATCATGTGCTACCTCTTGAAATGGTTGAACATCAACCATTTCTTTTTGGTACAGTGACTGTGTATTCCTTCTATCTTCTTTTGATGTTTTCTGCATCATTCAGTATTTTGCCCAGAGAATCTTTCAATATTGCAACTAAAGGGTTGAAATTTTTCATCACTTCCCTCAACTTGAGAAATGCTGAGCATATTCTTCCCTTTTGGTTTTTAAACTCTAGATCTTTGCACATTGCATTATTATAATATTTGACTTTATCTTCTCGAGCTGACCTTTGAAATTTTCTGTTCAGCTCTTGGACCTCCTCACTTCTCCCATTTGCTTTAGCATCTCTACGCTGAAGAGCAAGTTTCAGAGTTTTTTCTGACATCCGTTTTGGTCTTTTTTTTCTTGTCTTCTTAATGACTCTTAACATATGATGTTGTTTATTATTATTACTACTTAAACTTTTATTGTGAATTGAGGGATAATTTACGTGGGAGAACATTGGTTTTGCACTCAACCAATCACATTTGTTTCGCTGCAATGATTACAATCAGCTGCATGTGCCATTGGTTAACAATGTTTGCCTCTCTTCCCTCTTTTTATTTTTTGATGTACACAAAAATACGCAGGAATATATAATAGTTTAGACAACCAAAGGACACAGTTTGCAAACCAGCCCCCTGCCACCAGCACACAGCCTTTCCCTTTCCATGAATCTAGAGTTCTCAGCTGCTCTATCTCTCCATGTCCTCGTCTCTGCCTCCATCTGTGGTATCGCAGCTTCTCTGGTTAGGATCCCACGTTCTGCTCTTCCCTCTTCACAGTATTAGGGTCCTCTGTTCCTGGAATGTAAAATTAGCTACTCCCCTCTTTTCGTTATGCAACCTCTACCTTTTCAGTAGTGGACAATTCTATATGATGGTCTTGATGTCATCCCACAACTCTTCTGGTCTTCAGTCTTTAGTGTCTAATGCATCAAAT
>NW_006408927.1:522892-524633 GCF_000296735.1 Chrysochloris asiatica | reverse complement strand
AAGGTGTGTGACAGGGTTGTATTCTTTCACCATACTTATTCATACTGTATGCTGAGCAAATCATCCAAGAAGCTGGATTATATGAAGAAAAATGTCATTAACAACCTGCGATGTGCAGATGATACAACCTTGCTTTTTGAAAGTGAAGAGGACTTAAAATACTTACTGATGAAGATCAAAGAGCACAGCCTTCAGTATAGGTCACATCTCAAGGTAATGAAAACACAAAGCCTCACTATTGGACCAATAAACAACATCCATATAAATGGAGAAAAGACTGAAGCTGTCAACGAATTCATTTTGTTCAGCTCAACCATCAACACTCTTGGAAGCAAGCAATCAAGTAATCAAACAACATATTGCATTAGACAAATCTGCTGCACAAGACCACTTTAAAGTGTTGAAGAGCAAAGATATCAGTTTGAGGACTAAGTAAGGTTTGTCTGATGCAAGCCATGGTATTTTCAATAACCTCATAAGCATAGAAAGTTGGACAATGAATAATTAAGACTGTAGAGAATTAATGTATTTGAGTTACGGTGCTGGAGGAGAATATTAAAAGTACCATGGGCTGCCAAAAGCACAAACAGATCTGTGTTGGAAGAAGTGCAGCCAGAGTGCTCCTTGGAGGCCGGATGGCCAGACTTGGTCTCACATACTTTTGACATATTATCAGGAGGGAGCAGTCACTGGAGAAGGATTATTATATTTGGTAAAGTGGGGGGTCAGAGAAAAAGAGGATGACCCCCAAGGAGATGAATTGACACAGAGGCAACAGCTATGAAATCAAACGTAACAACACTTGTGAGGTTGGCCCAGGACCTGGCAGTGTTTTGTTATGTTGTACATGTATGACTTGATGTCACCTAGCGACAACAAAAAGGAAGACAGACCAACTGATACCAAATTTATGTACCAACTACTAAAGCCAATGATGATGTAATTGAAGAATTCTACCAACTCTTTCTAGCTCAAATTGATCAAACATGCTATCAAGGTGTGTTGATAATTACTGGGGATTCCAATGCAAAGGTTGGAAACAAAGAGGAAGGATCAGAGTTTGGAAAATATGGCCTTGCTGATAGAAATGATACTAGAGATCACATGATAGAATTTTTTAAATACCCTTTTAAAACAACATAAAGTACTATACACATGGACCTCCCACGAAGAAATTCACTACATCTATGAGATGAGAAGGTGGAAAAGCTCCATATCATCAGTCAAAACAAGACTGTGGCAGACTGAAACAGACGGACAAACACTCAAGTAATCCAGTCTGTACTCATTTTAGTGAGAGTGAGGTTTTTTTTATATGATTTTGCAAAATCAGGCACCCAACCCAGAAGACACAAGTAGATGCGCCACATGGCCCACCACAAACAGTTTTTACTCTTGTCTCCAAAAAGCCCCTCCTGCAGTCCCACTTCCCCACTTTCCATGACACCTCCCACTTTCCCTCCCCACCGTTGAAGCCAAAACAGCTTGCCCATGGCCTTAATGGCTGTATTCTTATTTAAATTTTTTCATTTCCTACTCCTAGAACAAGGATCTCTGGTAGCATAGTGGTTGCGAATCGGGCTGCAAACCTTAAGGTCAGCGGTTCGAAACTACCGGCTGCTCCGCGGGAGAAAGATGAGGCTTTCTACTTCCGTAAAGATTTACACCCTCGGAAACCCTGTACAGGGTCGCTATGGGTCGGAACCGACTCGACGGCACTTCACAACAACAATCTCCTAGA
>NW_006408927.1:519226-522792 GCF_000296735.1 Chrysochloris asiatica | reverse complement strand
GATTTACACCCTCGGAAACCCTGTACAGGGTCGCTATGGGTCGGAACCGACTCGACGGCACTTCACAACAACAATCTCCTAGAACAGCATGCTTGTATCAACAATCTGCCTGTCAGGTCTAGAAAGCTCATGAATTCCTGAAGATGGACCACGCCCATAAGAGTTATTTCTCACAAATCCTCTTTTCTATTTACACTTATAGTTCTCATCGTCATTCACTCGTCTTAAATCCTCATAAAGTGTACCATTTCTGGGTGTCCCTAAGAGTACAGCTAACTCTGCCTATATTAGGTTGCATCATACTTATGCCTGAGATAATAGAACTAAAACACGTACATCCAAAAACACACTGGCCCCATTTTCTTCCTATATATTATGAATAAGCAAATCATAAATACTTGATGTACACATAAATGTCCAAAACTCAATCTCCAGCCCGTAAGCACACAGCCTCCTTCAGTCCATGGGCCTAGAGTCCACGGCTGCTCCATGTCATCCCTTCTGCCACCATCTCTGCGGTCATTGCTTCTTCAAGCAGGGTTCCCAAGTTCCACTCCTGCTCTTCCTTCTTGATGTCCTGAGATTGTCCATTCCTGAAATGAAAAATAACTATCCCCTCCTATTAGCTACATATCTTCTACAATTACAGTTCTGACCATCACCTCTAATACCACAATTGAAATAATACAATCTCATCAGCATTATTCCATACCCCCTTTCACAAGACACATCTGGAAAACAGCAAAACTGGTCAATGGGGATGTTCCCCTGAAAATCCCATCAAATTCTAAAACCAAGCACACCCATGAAAATGTGTCCAGTCAGTCATTTACAGTACTTCACTTAGAAGCTTTTCAAACAAGAATGGCAATTAAACAGATTTTAACATTCTAACCTTATCAAATGAACTGAAGTATCAATACTCAGGTCTACAACACAATTACCTTTTCCTCCCCTTAACAAGGCGAAATGCATACATACAGGGTGGCCCAAATTTGAACAAAAATGTGTTTTCAATTCACAAAGAGTATTGGTACACCAAATACCTTTTAAAACAATAATATGTTCTCAGATATAAAACACTAATACAAATAAAAAATAAACACACAAAGGAAGCCTTGAGCAATATATAATTTTGAAAATTACTATCACACCAGCCAAACAAATCCTTAACCACCTTTTAAATGGATTAATTTATATCATTTTACTGCAGAAAGAATATAATTATATTTGAAAACTACCATACCAAACAAAGAGTGGATTTTCCAGTTCTCCCCTATTGCCTTCTTTCAGCCCTATCTGCCAGTCAATCTTCCCCTTCTCCTCTTCAATCAGCGGTCTCATATTTACCTTCATCCACCCCTTGTTGTTGTTGTTGTTGTTAGGTGCCATTAAGTCGGTACCGACTCATAGCGACCTTATGCACAGCAGAAGGAAACACTGCCCGATCCTGGGCCAACCTCACTACTGTTGCCACACTTGAGGCCATCGATGCTGTCCTAGTCATCTTTAATCCTAACCCCAATCTTATAATTAGGTTCCATTACAAAAGATTCAAAAATTAATCTCTTAGTTCATGAGGGGAATCACTTTTCCTTCCCTTCTTTATCTTTGGACATTCTCTTTTGAAATGGCCTGCCTTCCCACAACATTCCTCCCTTGATGGGCTTGGGGACCTGGCCCAGTCCTCTCCTCCCTTTCCTCTGAAGAGACCTAACCCTGTAATCACTGTTCCACTTCCCTCGAGAAGGGGGTCTTCTTCTAGACTCTTATTAACTATTTTATTCACAGTAGATACCGGGATTCTGGCTTTCTGTCTGTTTTTCCCCCTCTCACCTTACAAGAATTTTCAGAGCTTTTCTTAACAGTTCATCAATGGGTTCTTCACTCCATCCCTCAACCTTTTTGTCTTGGTTTCTGTATTTTAAGGGAGAGTGTCTTTGAAACTGATTCTGCTCCCCCTGTTGTTGTTGTTGTTGTTGTTGTGATGTGCCGTGGAGTCGGTTCCGACCCATAGCGACCCTGTACAGGGTTTCTGAGGCTGTAAATCTTTACGGGAGCAGAAAGCCTCATCTTTCTCCTGCGGAGCAGCTGGTAGTTTCGAACCGCTGACCTTAAGGTTTGCAGCCCGCTTCGTAACCACTACGCTACCAGAGCTCCTTAGAGCTCCTTTTACTGACCAATAAAGAGCACAGGCTGTCTCCTGACAAGGCCGAGTTCTATCATTTACATGAAGGACTAGGCCCTGGCAGACCCAGTCCTCATTGGAACCGAATTGAGGCCAAAACACAGCTGGTGAATGGATTGGTTCTTTTGGCCAATTTAATCAACAATATTTTTATCTTTTTTCCTGGTTTGGAGATTGTTCCTCCAAGCCCTCAACATTCTCCCCAAATTACTGACAGGAGGAATGTCTGCAGGAGTCTCTCCTGCTCCCTTCTTCCCGAGGCCTAGAATTCCGTTCTCCATTTTCTTTTGGTCTTGGTGTCTGAGTTCCCTTGCATACTCAACCTCCGAAAATTTCCCCATGTTTGGGTACTCATAGAGATTTCTTGTATACAATCCTGAGATTTCACTTTGTCCTTCTCCAACCGGATTGGGAGTCCTGTTGTGGCGCTGTGGGTTAATGCACCAGATTGCAAAGCCGTTTGAACTACAAGGTTGGAGGTTCAAGCTCACCAGCTGCTCCTCAGAAACCCTCTACAGGGTCGCTATGGGTCAGAATAGACTCAATGGCACTTAACAACAACAACAACTGGATTGGGACTCCGTAATCGCTTTGCATCCAAGATGCATCTCAGACCCACAAGGACCCCGAACATGCCTGACCACCAAGGCAATACTTACAGCCCAATCTCCCAGCCCTGGCCTGTGCACAGACTGCCTGGTGACCGCGGTTACTCTCTTCTCAGTCCTCCACGACTCTCTCGCTAATTCGTTAATTCTGATCACCTTTGAACAGTCTCAGGTCTTTTTCTGGCTCTCACTGTAAGGCAATCAACCCTGTGGAGTAGGCTGCCGGAGCCAAGGTGGGACACGTCCCCTTTTCCACTAGGGCTGCCGCTCCAAGCCGGCAGAAAATCCCAGATGGGCCCCCAAATTTGTGAGAAACATTGTCTGTACTGAGAAATACTCAAGTAACCCAATCTGCACTTGCTTTTTCAAGAGTGAGGTTTTCTTTATTTGATTTTGCAAAATTGGGTACCCAGCCCTGTAGACACGGGTAGACAAGCCACATGGTCCGCCACAATTGGCTTTTATCCTGGTCTCCAAACAGCCCCTCCTCCAGTTCCCGTTCCCCATATACATTTCTATGGCACCTCCCATTTTCCCTCCCCCCATTGAAGCCAAAATGGCTTGCCCATGATCTTCATGGCTGTATTCATATTTAGAGATCATCTGAAGAACAGATTTGAGACATTAAACACTAAAGACCGAAGACCAGAAGAGTTGTGGGATGACATCAAGAACATCATACATGAAGAAAGCAAAAAGTCATTAAGAAGACAAGAAAGATGGAAAAGGTCAAAATGGATGTCAGAAGAGACACTGAAACTTAATCTCCA
>NW_006408927.1:513250-517688 GCF_000296735.1 Chrysochloris asiatica | reverse complement strand
TGGAAGAAGTGCAGCCAGAGTGCTCCTTGGAGGCCAAGATGGCCAAACTTCATCTCTCATACTTCGGACATATTGTCAGGAGGGACCAGTCACTAGAGAAGGATATCATGTTTGGTAAGGTGGAGGGTCAGAGAAAAAGAGGAAGAGCCTCAATAGATGGATTGGCCAAGTGGCATCATCGATGGACTCAAGTGTGACAACAGTGGTGAGGTTGGCCCAGGACCGGGCAATGTTTCATTCTGCTGTGCGTAAGGTCGCTAATGGGTCACTATGACTCAATGGCATCTAACAGCAGCTGTCCTGAAACAGCCTGCTGGTTTCAACAATCAGCCTGCCAGGTCCAGCAACTTCATGAATGCCTGACGATGGATCACGCCCACAAGAGTCGTTTCTCACACGCCTGACATAATATATCTAAAGCACATACAACTGAAAATGCACTGACCCCATTTCTCCCTTATATATCACAAATGCATAAATCGGAAATATTTGATGCACACATAAATGCCCAAAAGCCAATCTCCAGCCCATAGGTACACAGCCTCATTCAGTCCATGGCCCCAGAGTCCCTAGCTGCTCTATATCATCACTTCCACCACCATCTCTGCTGTCACTGCTTCTTCAGGTAGGATCCCAAGTTTCACTCGTGCCCTTCCTTCTTGATGGTTCTGGGATTGTCCGTTCCTGAAATGAAAAATAACTATTCCCTATGTTTAGCTACAGATCTTCTACAATGACAGTTCTGACTATCATAATCAATACCACTAACAATTACAATTGAAATAATAAAATCTTATCAGCATCATTACTGGAGTCCTGATGTGGCGCTGTGGGTTAATGCGCCAGACTACAGAGCCATTTGAACTACAAAGTTGGCGGTTCAAGTTCACCGGCTGCTCCTCGGAAACCTTATATAGGGTCACTATGGGTCTGAATTGACTGCACTTAACAACGACAACAACATCAGCATCATTCCACACCCCTTTTACCAGAATCATCCAGAGAAGAGGAAAACTAGTCAGTGGGGATTGTGAGAAATAGCTGTTGGGGTGATCCACCTTCAGCATCAAGGAAATCTTGGGGGTAGCATGTTGGCATGACAAAAGGGAACTCTGAGAAGAGGAAGGGACTAGTTGACTTACTAAACTCTTAAAATAAGAACACACCCATCAAGGAAGTAGCAGAAGGGACTAGTTGGCCCATTAGGGAAAGATTGTAAACTCCAAAGTGCCCAGTAAAGGGGAAATGCAGGAGGGGTTTTTCTGAGCTAAGTTAATAAAAGTCTTTGTCAATTGGCCATGCACAGGGAATCTGCCAACCTGCAGTCTGGTGCATTAATCCACAGAGCCATACCAGGACTCCAATTTTTATTGTTAAGTGTCTTCAAGTCGATTCCGACCCATAGCAACCCTGTATAGGGTTTCCAAGAAGCAGCTGGTGAGCTTGAACCACCGACCTTACAGTTCAAATGAACTCGTAGTCTGACGCATTAGCGCACAGTGCCACACCAGAATTCCAACAGCAATGTCTAAATTGCCCGTCCTGGCGGGGTGCTGTGAGTTAATGCATCAGACTGCAAAGTCACTTGAACTGCAAAATTGGCTGTTCAAGCTCACCAGCTGCTCCTTGGAAACCCCATACAGGGTCGCTGTGGGTCGGAATCGACTCGATGGCACTTAACAACAACCCAATACTCTGAGAGGACATGCATGTTCCCTGATCTGAAGAGACTTCCATTCTGATGGGAATTTTTAGGAACTGCATCCATAAGCAAAAGTCCATCCAATTGTAGTAGTTGATGCTTGTCAGAGTATTCAACATCTTCATATTATTCATCTGTTCAGGCTCTAGACAGCTCAACAACCCGAGCCATCCAAGCTAGGTCAAATGAGAACCAACCGCAAGCTTGGGAGATCACACATACCTCCCTGAACTTCAAAACAATCAGCTTTCCCTCTTGCTTCATATCAAAGTCAATGGTGCCAATAGAACGTTCCCCCCAATTCCATTCACAAGTAGACCCAGGTGATCATCAGCAAGCTGACTGCTGGCTGGTTCCCTTCAACTCTCAGTCCTAGAAGGGGGTTTTCTTTGATGGGCCAACTTTCCTTGCCTTGAAGTCTCTGAAACTCAAAATGCTTTCTTTCAATCACAAATCTCCTGCTCTTTAACTGTTCTGGGTTGGTGTGCATGCCTTTTCAAATGCAAATGTCTCAACTCTGAAGTTCTGGGTGGAGTTCAAGATTCCACCTTAAAGTTCTGGACAATTTCTAACTCCCGTTTTAGTAAATTCAATCAAGTATAGGCCGAAGGCCAGCTCACAAATTTTCCGTAATCATAATTCTCAATATTCTGATTACACATGTAGGCTATTTTACAGTAATAAGCAGGAGAAGCCAATATCCATAAAGCAGTCAAATATATTAATATTTTAAAACACTCAAGTTCAATCTTTCCCTCCACCTTGGATTAACCCCATTCATATGCATATGGCCTTGGGCTTCTGGCAGGGTGGATTCCAGTAGGCCCTGGCCACAGATCAGCCATCTTTCTATCCAGCATGACATCAGCTCCAGACAACTCCAGAAGCTGCTCTCCTTTCAGATGAAACATTTGATCCCATTCCCCTTCGTTCTCCCCACACCAACCCCCCAACCTCACAATTTCTCAGGTCTGGAGCCATTGCAAAGAATCCTGCTCACGGCGCCAAATGCTTAAACCAAGTACAGACCATGTCTGAAATTCCACCTACTAAAGGAGCTCTGGTAGCGTAGTGGTTACAAATCGGGCTGCGAACCTTAAGGTCAGCGGTTCAAAACTACCAGCCACTCCATGGGAGAAAGATGAGACTTTCTACTCCTGTAAAGATTTACACCCTCGGAAACCCTGTACAGGGTTGCTATGGGTTGGAACCGACTCGATGGCACTTAACAACAACAACAATATGAGACTAATATGAAAGCAGAGAATATCAGAAGGACGTTTACCTGTGCTTTATTGACTATGCAAAGGCTTTCGATTGTGTGGATCATGACAAGCTATGGACAACATTGAGAAGTATGAGTATTCCAGAACACTTAATTGTACTTCTAAGAAATCTGTACCTAGACCAAGAAGCAGTTATTCGAACAGAACATGGGAAACACTGAATGTTTTAAAATTGGGAAAGGTGTGAGACAGGGTTGTGTTCTTTCACCAAACTTATTCAACCTGTATGCTGAGCAAATAATACGAGAAGCTGGGTTCTATGAAGGAAAATGTGGCGTCAGGATTGGAGGAAGACTCATTAACAACCTGCGATATGCAGATGATACGACCTTGATCGCTGAGAGTGAAGAGGACCTTAAACATTTACTGATGAAGATCAAAGAGCACAGCCTTCGGTATGGATTACATCTCAATGTCAAGAAAACAAAAATCCTCACCACTGGACCAATAATTCTTATCAATGGAGAAAAGATTGAAGTTGTCAAGGACTTCATTCTTCTTGAATCAACCATCAACACTCAAGGAAGCAGCTTTAAGCTCGTTAGGAACTCCAATGGAGTTTAGATAAATATGTGGATCAGGAGATCCAAGGAGAGATCTCCAGGCTCCATATTGCTTATGAGTTGGGCACCCATTCCATAGACCCAAATTGAGGTTCTTGGCTCCCTGTCACTGACAGTGGAGACATTCATTGAGCTAAACACTGGGCCCTCCAATTTCTTGCAGGATAAAACTTGGCAAACACCTAATTTGATGGTTTGAGGGAAAGATACCATAGTTACATCTACTGTCAATTGGCTGGTTGTAGGCAAAAGCCCTTTGCACCTCCCCCATGGTGATGATACATTTTAGCCATATTAGCTTCCAAACCCACCCCATCTTGTCAGGGTCAGGTTAGAACTCCTGGACCCTAGGCCCCTCTTACTCTGGTTTCATATCCACCCCTTTACCCTGAGTCCTCTCCTACTAAACAGGGATTAAGGAAGCCCGACTCGACGGCACTTAACAACAACAACAACAACAAGGAAGGGGGAAGGACAACTCTAGTCCAACAAGAATAGTAACACTGACAAGAACAGCCTGGTGACAAAGATAAGGTTATCAAGCCCTGAAACCCTAATGGAAGCAGCACAGGCAGACAAGGATAACGCTTAACACTCACATTTCCAGGAAGCCTGCGCTCCTTTACTGAAAACCGATGAATTGTCAACATGCCACTCCTCCTAATCAATATGGATTGTTGTTGTTGTTGTTGTTAAGTGCTGGTGAGTCGATTCTGACCTATAGCAACCCTGTACAGGGTTTCCAAGGAGAGGCTGATGCGCTTGAACTGCCAACCTTATGGATCAAACTGACTTTGTAATCCAGCGCATTAGCCCACAGCGCCACACCAGGACTCCAATAATCAATATGTATTAGCCCACTCTTAGAGGAATAGACCAAATAGCTT
>NW_006408927.1:509796-512070 GCF_000296735.1 Chrysochloris asiatica | reverse complement strand
ATAGCGACCCTGTATAGGGTTTCCGAGGGTGTAAATCTTTACAGGAGTAGAAAGCCTCATCTTTCTCCCGTGGAGCAGCTGGTAGTTTCGAACCGCCGATCTTAAAGTTCGCAGCCCGATTCGTAACCACTACGCTACCAGAGCTCCTTATATATATATATATATTCTTATCTCTGGACTTTCTCTTTTGAAATGGCCTGTCTTCCCATACTTTTAACATCTGCTGGTGGGCTTGGGGACCTGGCCAGTCCTCGCCTCCCTTTCCTCTGAGGAAGCCTAACACTGTAATCACTGTCCCACTTCCCTTGAGAAGGGGGAGGTCTTCTTCTAGCCTCTTAGAAATGATTTTATTCACAGTAGACACCATGATTCTGGCTTTCTGCCTCTGCTCCTCCTCCTCGCTACAAAAACTTCTGAGCTTCTCTTAACAGTTCATCCAGGGGATTCTCACTCCATCCCTCCATCTTTGGATTTAGTCTTGGTTCTTTAAGGGGGAACATCTTCTGAACTGATTCAGCTCCCCCTACTGACCAACAAAGAGCATAGGCTATCTCCTCCTGAGAAAAGCGAGCTCAGGACTAGGGCCTGGCCGGACCAGTCCTCACTGGCACCAAACCTAAGCTAGAACACACATGGTGAATGGATTGGTTGGTTCTTTTGGCCAAATAAAACAACAATATTTAATCATCTTTTTTATTTATTTACTTATTTTTCTCCATTTATCATGATGCTATTTATTGGTCCGATAGTGAGGATTTTTATTTTCTTACATTGAGTTGTAATCCATACCGAAGGCTGTGCTCTTTGATCTTCATCAGTAAATGTTTCAAGTCCCCTTCACTTTCAGCAAGCAAGGTTGTATCATCCGCATATTTCAGGTTGTTAATGAGTCTTCCTCCAGTGCATCAAACAGATTGAATAAGTATGGTAAAAGACTATAACCCTGGAGCACACCTTTCCTGATTTTAAACCATTCAGTGTCCCCTTGTTCTGTTTGAACAAGTGCTTCTTGGTCTATGTACAGGTTCCTCATGAACACAATTAAGTGTTCCAGAATCTTCATTCAAAGTAGTGTTGTCCATAGCTTGTCATGATCCACACAGTCGAAAGCCTTTGCATAGTCAGTAAAGCACAGGAAAACTTTCTGGTATTCTCTGCTTTCAGCCAAGTTCCCTCTGACGTCAGCAATGACATCACATCCTAGTCTGGATCCAGCTTGAACCTCAGGCAGTTTCCTGTCAGTGTACTGCTGCGGCCATTTTTTAAAAATTATCTGTAGCAAAATTTGATTGCACTGATATTAATGATATTGTCTGATGATTTCCACATTCTGTTGGGTCACCTCACTTTGGAACGGGCACAAATACGGATCTCTTCTGATTGGTTGGCCAGGTTGCTCTCTTCCACTTAATCATCTTTTGTTTATCTTTTTTACCAGATTCAGGGATTGCTCCCCTAAGCCTTCAACATTCTCTCCAAGGACTGCCTATGGGAGTCTCTTCTGAGCTCCCTTCTTCCCTAGGCCTAGAATTCCATTCCCCATTTTCTATGGTCTTGGTGTCTGAGTCCCCCACCACCACCACCAATATTTTCCTGGGTTCAGGTACTCATAGAGGTTTCTTGCAACCATGCACGAGAGAGATTTCGCTTTGTCTGTTTTTCGGCCTGATTGGAACTCCACACTCACTTCGCATCCAAGATGCATCTCAGTCCACAATGACCCCCGAAAATGCCTGACCACCAAGGTAATAATGACAATCCAATTTTCCCACGCTGGCCTGTGCACACATTGCCTGGTTACTGTGGTCACTCTGTTCTCAGTCCTCCACAGCAAATTCTGATGATCTTTGAACTGTCTCAGGTCTTTCTCTGGCTTTCGCTAGGTGGGATCACCCATGTGGAGTAGGCCCTGAGACCAAGGTGGGACCCGTTTCCTTTTTCATCAGGGCTGCTGCTCAAAGTGGGCAGAAAATCCCAGACAGGGCCCCCAAATTTATGAGAAACATCGTCCATACTGACAAAAGCTCAAGTAGTCCAATCTGTGCTTATTTAACTAGAGTGAGGTTTTCTTTATTCAATTTTGCAAAACTGGGTGCCTAACCCAGTAGATTCTCTGGGCAAATTATTGAATGATGCAGAATGCATCAAGAAAAGATGGAAGGAATACACAGAGTCATTGTACCAAAAGAAAATGGTTAATGTTCAACCATTTCAAGAGGTACCATATGAACAAGAGCCAATGATACTCAGGGAGGAAGTCCAAAGTGCATTGAA
>NW_006408927.1:472258-508541 GCF_000296735.1 Chrysochloris asiatica | reverse complement strand
AGAAGTTCAACCAGAGTGCTCCTTGGAGGCCAAGATGGCTAGGCTTCGTCTCTCATACTTTGGACACATTGTCAGGAGGGACCAGTCCCTGTAGAAGGATGTCATGCTGGGTAAGGTGGAGGGTCAGAAAAAAAGAGGAAGACCCCCAACGAGATGGATCAGCCAGGTGGCATCCTTGATGGCGTCAAGTGTGGTGGCGGTAGTGAGGTTGGCCCAGGATCGGGCATTGTTTCTTTCTGCTGTGCATGGGGTCGCTATGAGTTGGTTCCGACTCGATGGCACCTGACAACAACAACAACCCAGTAGATACAGGTAGATGTGCTACATAGCCGCCTCCAAACAGTTCTATTGCCCTGTCCCGGAAAAGCCCCTCCGGGAGGGAGCTCCCCTTCTAATGGGTATTATGAGGTCACAATCTCCTCCCAAGGTTGCCAACTAGGCCTTACTGGGAGCATTCTCATTTAAAGTTAGTTTTCTCCCTTCCTTATGAAATTCCCCTATTTCCTTGATGGGTGTATTGTTATTTTAAAGTTCCTAGCCAGTCAAACTAATTCTTCCCTTCCACTGAGCTCTTTTTTTTTTTTTACTGAATCTGCTACCCCCAAGACTTCCCTTAGTCCTAAAGATAGACCCCGCAAATGAAAGCTATTTCTCACACCATCAATTGCTCCTATGCCAATTCAGGCTGAAGCTGAATAAAATGAAAACAAGTACATGAGAAACAAAATTTAACCTTGAACATTTGTTGTTAAGTGGCGTCGAGGAGGTTCAGACTCATATGATGCTGTATAGGGGTTCTGAAGAACGGTGGGTTTGAACTGTTGATCTTGCAGTCCAGTGTGTTCCTTAAAATCGTGGATGGCAAGACGTGTCTCTCAGACTGTGGACATGTTACCAAGGGGGCCCAGTCCCTGGAGAAGGACGTCGTGCCTCGCAAAGTGGAGGGTCACTAAAAAAGAGGAAGACTGAAGGAGATGGATTGGCACAGTGGCAGAAGCAATGATGCAAGCGTAACGATTTTGAGGATGGCACATGGTCAGGCCGTGTTTCGTTTTGTTATGCATAAAGTCGCTGTGAGTCAAAACAACTGTACTGCACCTAACAACAAGACCCCTTTTTAAAAATTCCAAGTTCCCGCATCCTTGTGAAGACACCGTAGAATCGACCCCTGTTCCCAAGGCAACGTCCTTGAGAAGAACCAATCAGAACATTCCACCGGCGTGTGTTTTCCTCCTCCCCGGCCCCGCAGTCTTCTGGGAGTAGTGGTTCCGGAGGAGTCAAAGGACTACAGTTTCCGGCAGCCACCGCGGCGGCGCAGCCCCATACGCCGGCGCGGGGCGGCGGGCCGGGGCCGCGTGCGGCATGTCGGCAGTGCGCTGGGGCCGCGGTGCGGCGGGGCTCGGCCGGGCCCTGGTGCCGGCGGGCCGCCCCTGGCCCCCAGTCGAGGAAGGTAACGCGAGCATGGGCTGACGGCCTGGGGCCGACGCTGCGGCCTCTACCCCGCTATCTCCCCAGCCGTGACCTTTGCACTTTCGGGACCCCGAGATCCAGCTACCCCCGACCTTTGCCTCTTTGCTTAAGTGGGGTTCTGGGGAACCCTGACACGCGCCCCCGTGTTTCCCTAGGCTTTGCCCTGCACCATTTACGGGGTCGACAGGGCATTTTGACCGGTTTTTTTGTAGAGAACTGGGGATTTCAGGAAGCTTGACCTAGCCGTGGTTAAAGCGCTCCGTTGTTAATCGAATGATGGGCGGTTCAAACCCACCTGTCGCTGCCCCAGCCGGGCGAGGCCTTCTGCTTCCATAAAGATCTCCAGCTCTGGAGCCCCCATGGCCAGCTCCACTCTGTTCTCTATGGTCTACAGCAAGCTACCTTTAAGTGTGTGCAACTCTTCTCCCTTGACCTTTTGTCCACTTTGGAATCCCCTCTGGCTTAGTGTCACCGCCACGATCTACCCACGGGAACTACCCAGTTACTCTTGTCTCGCCCGCAGGGGCCCTCGATAGCATGGGGGGGCGCAGAAGGAGCTCGTCTGCCAGCCCTTGTGAGCGCGACCGCCGCAAGGATTGGGGCCACGTGGAGCTGCTAGAGGGTGAGTCCGGGACCCTGGCCTTGGGCTGTGAGCCCCTTGCTTGCTGTCACTGCTGTGGGTCGCTCACCTGTCCGGTCACAGGAAGTGCCTCCCGCTGCACAGAGAAACTGAGGCACACTCTAAGATGGGGTGGGCCGTGGTACCTAGCTCCTGGGAAGCGGGGGTGCGTGTGTGCCTTCGCTAGCAGAAAACACTGCAATTCTGACAGGTGTCTTTCCGGACTCAGGACCCCGGCTGGGTGCAGCCACGTGAGCCCTTTTAATCCCTTTTTACCCCAAACATCACTGGGTGCTCCCACTCTCGAGAGACCATAGTTGAGCCCTAAAGTGGCAGAACCCACACCTGACTAACATACCCAGTCTGTCTTAATTCTGTGGGGTTATATGCTCATGGAATCAGGTCCCCAGCTGTTGGGTGCCAGCCCTGAGCCGAGATCCAGACTTGGGCAAAGTCCCTCTAGTGACCGGCGGGGTAGGAGAGAGACGTGTCTGTAAGAAGGTGGCTGTGATTTGTCCGGCTGTGGGGATTGTTAATAGGTGACTTCAGAGCAGACCTCCCAGTCTGTCAGGGTTAGCGTGTTCCAGACAAAGGTCCCTGAAGCAGGACTGTGCCTGGTGGGAACAGACAGGTGGGGCTGGCACTAGGGAAGAGGGGCAGGTGGAGGGGGCGACCAGGGCTCCGGGAAGGAGCAGGCTTTGAGCAGGGACAGGCCAACTCCCTGCTCGCTGGCGTCCTCTGGTGGCCACGGGGAGAACTGCTCAGTCAAGTGCATTAGTTAGTCCAGGGAGGAAATCCGGTAGGCTGGGTGGGGGCTGAGGTGAGGGGGCCAGCAAGGATGAGGGTGGGGGTAGCTGCTGACGCCCCTGGGGCTCTTGGCTGGACCACCTGTGGGAATGGTGCTGTGGGTGATGGAAGGGACCATGCAGGTGGGGGGCATGTGTCTGGGGCAGAGCAGCCATCCAGGAGGTATGCGTTAGGGACATTTAACCCCCCAACCAACCCTACTGCCACCAAGCCGATGCCCACTCACAGTGACCCTGTAGGTGGAGTAGAACTCCTCCCTAGGTGTTTCAGCCTAGACCTTTACAGGAGCACACAGCCTTGTAGCTCTCCCACAGAGCAGCTGGTGGGTTTGAACTGCCAACTTTGTGATTAGCAGCCAGACGCTTAGCCCGCTGTGTCACCGGGACTCCTTAGGGGATGTTGTTGTTAAGTGCCATTGAGTTGGTTTCGACTCATAGTGACCCTGTCCAAGGAGCAACTTATGGGTTTGAACTATGGTGCTGTGGTTTGCATTCTGATGCGGATCCTACAGTGCCACACCAGGATGATGTTGTTAAGTGCTGGCGAGTTGATTCTGACCCATAGCGACCCTGTATAGGGTTTCCGAGGAGTCGCTGGTGAGCTTGAACCACCGACCTTGCAGTTCAAACGGCTTTGCAGTTTGGCGCATTAACCCACAGCGCCACCCCAGGCCTCCCAGGACTCCTTAGCTGTCAGCAAATACATGGAGTTAAACCCTCAAGACCAGGGGGCATCTCCAGGGCAATTTGAGCTGACCCCTCATGCTTAACCCCCACCACCCCCCCACAGTGCTCAAGGAACGGGTGCGACAGCTGCAGGCTGAGTCTGTGTCCGAGGTGACGGTGAAGAGGGTGGACATGGCTCGAACCCCAGAGGGACATGGCGGTGCCATCCAGCTCTCCAGAAAGGCTGAGGTGTGGGCCGCTCCGGAGCTCCATGGCCGCTGGGCAAAGAAACTGGACCAGGAGAAGCGGATCATGCAGAAACGCAAGCAGCGGCTTGAGGTGAAGCTGCAGGCTTCCGCGCAGAAGTTGCCCCGGGAGCGGCCCCCGCGGCCGCTGCGTGTCGAGCCACAGCTCCAGAACCGGCAGCTGGCTGGCTGCCTACAGCACTGGGCACGAGGGGGTCCTGCCAGCCCCTGGGAGGAGCCCCTGGCTCAAGTGCTACAGGAGGCCCCGCGGAAGCTGAGGCGTGAAGAGGCCCAGGCCCTGGCAGACAAGGGGTCCGAAACGCAGTTCTCAGGCCAGCGGCAGAAACTCCTGGCTTTCTTCCAGTGCTGTCTGCTCACAGACCACCTGCCCCTGGCCCACCACGTGCTGGTCACCCAGCATGGGCACTTCCGGCGCCGGCGGCTGCTCACACTGGACATGTACAACACCGTCATGCTGGGCTGGGCTCGCAAGGTAAGCAGCGGCCGAGGGCGCAGGCCACAGGGAGAAAGATTCCCGTGCAAAACCCCACCCCGCTTATTAGGGCTAGAAACAGGCCCAGGGATGGGAAGGGGTCTGCCCTCTACCTCCCAGTCACCACTGGGGAGCACTTGGGTTTGACCTTTGTCTTCTTAGCCCTAAAGTTCAAGGGCTGTGTGTATTACTGTCTTAATAACACTGAGTTTTTTCAAATATAAATCATCCATGGGCCTCAAACGAAAGCTGAAAATGAAAAAAGATGGGAGATGTGTTGCCTACGGTTCTAGTGCATGGCCCTCTGTCCGGGCATCCAGGGACGTGTACAGACCCCTCTTCAGGATGAGGATTTGACTTGCTCTCCTTTGTCTGGTTTCTAAGGTGAAGATTATTAGTTTAGGGCTCTTTAACACAGGCCCTAAAATTTCCTCTGAGCACTTTTTTCAGCTGCATCTCACACACGGGGTGCTTTGGATTTCATTGCATTGTTAAGTGTTTCCTGTTCCCCCTTGTAGTTCAGAGACCTTTCATAGGGGGAGGGATCCCCAAAGTCCTCCTACCCCATGGTTCCACATTGCTAATTAGAGAAATGTTGTTGTTTTAGGTGACCGCAGTACTTAAGGGTTTTTAGTGATCATCTGGATAGAGGATCTTAGCTGAGTTGACAGTCATCATCACTTAAGATCATTTTGTTTAGATTTGAACAAACAAATTGATTTTGTCATCGTGTGGGAGACACAGTAGAAGTTAGAGTCAGGGAGCAGGGAGCTGGCTCTAGGGGAAAGCGTGCTCACTCTGTGGGTTCTGGGGGGAACCTCATGTCTTTAGCTTCCATTCCTGGCTCTGTGGTGGTCTTCATGCAGCCTGACATCTATCTTCCTACATCTCTGCCTCTTACTCGCTTATCTATTTATTTAGCCTTTGTATTGTAATTTGAGTGCAAGTTTACAGGGCACACTGGTTTTCAGCAATTCACATGCATTTTGTTTCATGATGTTGACTACAATTCCTACATTTTCTCAGCCTTCTCTCCACTGGCTCACTGTGGTTCCCTTTTGCATTTGTCCATTTTTCCTGTTGTTTCCTGAGCTTTCTCCCTGGACACACGCTGCCCTTTCGGTCTCCTGTGACTGGCTGACCTAAGGCGTGTGCACCTGCCTGGTAGAGCTGCTCCTCGGACAGGCCTGTCGATAGTTTGGGTGAGCTCAGTCCCAGGCTGGTAGGGTGTCTGAGGACCGTAGTCCTGGGGGTTCTACCAGTCTCTATTGGACCAGTAAGCCTGGTCTTTGTACGAGTCTGAGTTTGGTTCCAAACTCAAACTCCACTCTATCCAGGATCTTCTATTAGAAGTGACCCCTTTCAGAGTGGTCAGCAGTGGTAGCCGGCACTGTCTTGTTCTGGTCTCAGCACCATGGAGGCTAAGGTCTACATGACCTCTTAGTCCTCCTTTGCTCTGGATGGAGAGAAGCAGTTACAGCTAGGTCACTTGCTCTAAATCCCAGTGAAATCCTGGGTTTCTCAGTCACACGTGTTGTATCGCCAGTATGCAGTAGCCACCCAGGACTGGTGGTGCCGCCTGGACATGGCAGATATAGAACAATTCCGTTAGCACAAGGTTCCGCGGGACCGCACTGGCCCACACATAGTATGTACATCTGTGCTCCGCGTTTTGAAATCTCATATAGATCCTGGAGTGGCACTGTAGGATAAAGCGCTGGACTGCAAGGTCAGTTTGAACCACAACTCGGCAGTTCAAACCCACCAGCTGCTCCTCGGAAACCCTATACAGGGTCACTCTGAGTTGGAACTGACTCGATGGCACTTAACCACACCAATAGATTTCTCTAGGGCTGCTGAGCTATGGGATGGGAGTATACTGGGGAAATTTGTTTACCCCTTTAAAAGGGGATCTGTAATTAGCACTCTCTTAAACAGCCAGTGGATCAAAGAAGAAACTGCAAAGGGAATGAGAAAATAACGAGATGAATGAAAATGAATGCACGACTTGCCAAAGCTTCCAGGGTGCAGCTAACACAGTGCACAGAGGGAAATTCATAGCTGTGAGTGTACCACTGGAAGAGAATATCTCAAACTGCTAACGTAACTTCTAATCTTAGGAAACTAGAAAAGGGAGGTCAAACTACATCAGAAGCAAGCAGAGGAAGGAAATAAAGATTGAACTGAAAACAAGACTAGAAAAACAACAAAATCTTCAAAAAGATTTGTAGAAATCGACAAACCCTTGGCAGACAATAAAAGGAGTCAGTTCTTAGCAGCCTTGAAGTTATGCACATCTGTCCATAAATAAAACTAGGAAATATACTGACTAAGCCCCCCTCCCCTAAATGAACCCTAACACCCCCCAGTGATGGCTCCTGCTGCTGTTTATCCGTGTCTGTTTGTTCATCGTTCACCTCCTGATTCTTGGTTACAGAACGGGGTCTGGAAGGAGTGGTAGGGGAGGGGTTCTCACCCTGCCTTGACTCCCTAGGGCTCCCTCAAAGAGTTGGTCTACATCTTCTTCATGGTGAAGGACGCTGGCCTCACCCCCAACCTGCTGTCCTACGCGGCTGCCCTCCAGTGCATGGGTCGACTGGACCAGGATGCCAACACCATCAAAAGGTAGGGTGTCACAGGCACCTCACTCCCCACCCCAAGACCTGTGCAGGCTCTGGGAGAGGGCAGGGACCATCCAGCTGCAGGTCTGTCTTCACGGCTTCCAGCCTTGCTGACTGATGTGGGGGACAGGTGGAGGCAGCCCCCAGCCTGGGGTCTTGTAACGCTGAGCTGTAGCTTTCTCATCTGGGTCAGGGCTGACCAGGGACTGAGCTCAGAGGAGGGTGACTGCTCTGCCCCCTAACTGCAGCTTTGAAATGGGAAGGAGACAGAGAGGTCTGGGTAATTCCCAGGGTCCTCAGTGGGGTGGGGCTGGCCGGCCTGGCAGGTACTGGTAGGAAGAGGTGGCCATGGGCTATGACGGGGCAGGTGGAGGCCTGAGGGTGCCTGAGGGGTGGACCACTCACATGTACCCCCCAGGTGTCTGGATCAGATTGCCCGGGACCAGCTGCAGTTTCAGAAGCTCTTCTCGGCTGTGCCCATGACCGAGAAGGATCGGGCTGCGCTCCTGATGGCCGTGCGGAAGGTCAAACCCACCTTCAACCTGCCGCCGCGGCCCCCGCCCCAGGTCAACAAGTCACAGCTGCTCAGGGACATCTATACCCAGGTGGGCCCCTGGCTGCTTCATCCCAGCTTTAGGGACGTGCCTGGTGGGCCCCAGCAGAGGTGGAGACAGGCCCTTACTGGTTACACAGAAGCGCCCAAAGGCTGGAATAGGCAGCCAGAAGTGAAGCGGGGGGTTGGTGGGAGGAATCCCGACCCCCGACCCTGGCTCCTGGGGCCCAGCAGTGTGTGTGTGACTTCCATCCTTATCAAGCCAACAACTGGCTTTCAGAGTAGTCACAGACCTGGGCAGCTGGCTCCCCTGTCCAGTTCAGAGTGTTGCACCATCCCTAAGGGACCCTGTGTTCATCAGCTGCTGCTCCTCAGACCCCTGACAACCCTGAGTGGGCTTTGTCAGTGCCTGCCACTCTGCATCTATCCTGGGGGGGGGGCGTCATGCTGCGCCTGTCCTGTGTGTGGGTCAGCCTTAGGCCTCCTTGTGGCTGGACCACATGGTGACTGCCCTTCCCCAGCTGCTGGACACTTGGATTATTTCTGCCCTTTGGCTGGCTTCGGTGGACAGGGCTGCTGTGAGAGCTAGAAGGCTGTATTGGGCTTTGGCTTCTATTTTTAGCTTGTTTATTTTGGGAGAGTCACACGCTCACCCAGTTCCAAGTGTACAAAGGCAGCAAACATCTGGGGACACCGTGGATGGTCCCACGTGGGTGTGGACCCTGAGATGGCCCTGTGGCTCCCTGGGGAAGGGCAGTGAGGTGGGGTCGGGGGAGGTCAGGCTTCTTGAATCTGCCTTACTTCAACTTCCTTCTGCCTTCAACAGCGATAGTGCCCACAGGCCTGGCAGATGGGGGTGTGAGCCTGCTGGTGGACGAGTGGGGAGGGCCAGGTGGGGTGAGGGGATCAAGTGCTCACGCTGCCCCACTCCCACTGGCCCCAGGACGGCCCTGTGGCCTACCCGAAACTGCACCTGCCGCTGAAGACGCTGGAGGACCTCTTCCAGCAGCAGCTGCGTGTTGAGATGGCCACTACTGTCCAGGTGCAGTCCGTGGAGAAGGCCCCGCCCCTGACCAGCGAGGTCCTACTTGCGGTGAGAGACCCCGGTGACCCGGGAGGATGGGGGAAGGGCTGTGTTGCCTCTCCCCTCCCCCTCCCCCATCCTCCCTCCCTGCCTCCCCTCACCTGGACATACCCATCGCCCACTGACTTCAGTGAGGAGGGAGAGGATGACCTGGGAGCTATCTGGGAAACTTCCAGACAGTTGCCAAGGGTACCCCACGAAGCCGCCCTGTGGGAATGGCATGGCGCTAGGTGCTCCACAGGAGACCTCACACGGAGACCTCAAGGAGCCGGGATGCCCCCTGGGGCTGGTGGGGTGAGCCGCGGTCCTCTCTCCCGGGACGGGCAGCCTCATTGTTGACTGCGTGCGTCCTCCCGCAGCGGGAGACACTGAGGAGTCTTCGGGCCCAGTGGGAGGTGGCGCTGGGTCAGCAGCTGCAGGAGGTCAAGGCCAACCTGGCACGCCTTTGCCGTGAAGGTCGCCCCTCGCTCTACCCGCACCTGTGTCTGCTTGGCGAGCAGGAAACGGTGCAGATGCTACTGCAGGTGGGCGGGGCGGAGGGCGGGGCCTGCACACCAATTTCCGGGTCCCCAATTGCCTGCCCTTTGGAAAATCCCGCAGTTCCTGTGAAGTGCCCTTGAGTTGGTTCTCAATCAGGGCGACCCTGTATAGGGTTTCTGAGGAAGAGCTGGTGGGTGTGAGCTGCCGACCTTGTGGCTAGCGGTCAGTCCAGTGTTGATGCTACGGTGCCACACCAGTAGAGTAAAAGCAGAGGAACTACCCATCCAAAAATCCCAGATTCTCTTAAACGGAGAAATCGCATTGGTTTGATCCTCCTTCCCATCCTGTCGTTAAGTCGACTCTGATTCCCTCCCTCCTCCCCCCAACAGTGGGGAAAGCTGAGGACCACCCAGGCCCAGTTCTACGGCCGTCCCAGCTAGCGGCCCAGGGGACCATCTCTCGTTCCTTCCTTCCGTCTGGGTGGTGGTATTCGTAAGAGGGCCCGTCTCCCTCCTGTGAGGTGCACCCCTAGGCCAGGCCGGTCCTGGGGTCTCTGGGAGTGTGTGATTAAACCTTCCCCCCCAGGTACTGCAGGTGCTGCCCCCCCAGGGTGAGTCGCTCATCTACCTAGCTCACGAACTGGGCATGCGGGCTTTCAACCGCCACGTGGTGCAGCGGAAGCAGCGGGAGGGGCAGGTACAGGCGCTACAGCAACGCTACTCGGAGTACCTGCGTCTGCTGGCCTGCGACACCCAGGTAGGGGGCTAGGAGTTGTCTGAGACCCGGGAGTCCAACACCAAGTCCAGGGGAGGGAGCCTTGTGCTGAACTTATGTCTATACACCTAGCCCTTTGACCACGCCCTGTCTGCGTGAACTAAGGGCTTTCTGGCCATCACAGCCTTCGTACGCCTTTATAGACGAAGCTGGCGGGGAAGGAGGGCGGGGCTCCAGCATCACCATACCCCTGATGGTATCTCCCTCCGCACAGGTGGAGCCGCCCTGCCTGCCGCGGCAGCACTGGGAAGCATTGGGGGGTACCGCCCCCGAGCCCCCACCCGAACAGCCCTGGCCGCTGCCGGTGCTGCTCCAGTTGGGCAAACAGCTGGCTGAGTTACTGGTCCAGGCTGTGCGCATGCCTCGCAACCCGGGCGCACCGGCCAGCGTGGAGCAGCTCGTCCCGGTGCTGTATCACGTGTACTCCTTCCGCAGCTTCCGCCAGGTGGGAAGGGAGGGAAGGAGGCGTAGCGCGGGGGGGTACCTGCGGGTTGGGAAACTTCGGCTCCTGTGATCTTTCAAGGCCTCTGGGACCAGCTTTCCACTCTACCGGGACCTTTCAGCCCAGTTTGGGAACGCACCCCCTGACCCGGCAGATCATCCTTCCCGTGCCCTGGTCGCCCCACTCATGACACCCTTTGATGTCAATCTCGCCCCAGATTGGCATTGTGAAGCCCCACCCAGCCTTCTCGCAGCTGCTGGCGACTGCGGGGGAGCCCACACTGACCTTCGAAGCGGCCGAGGTGCCCATGCTGTGCCCGCCACTGCCCTGGACCTCCCCGCACTCGGGCGCCTTCCTCCTGAGCCCTGCCAAGTTGATGCGAGCTGTGGAGGGCACCTTGCAACACCAGCGGCAGTTGGAGCGCTGCCCGCCCGCCACACTGCACGGGGCCCTGGACGCCCTCTCCCAGCTGGGCAACTGCGCCTGGCGTGTCAACGGAGCCATCCTCGACCTGGTGTTGGGGCTGTTCCACGACCAGGGCTGCTCCCGCCTGGGTGTACCTCCCCCGGTCTCCGAGGCCCCGAGGCCACCGGCCCGTCGCCCTGCGCCGGGCACCCCACCCGCGCGCCTGGCCGAACTGCGTCGGGAGGCGGCGCGTTGCCTGAAGGCGACCCGTGAACTGCGCAGCCTGCGGGCCGACGCGCTCTACCGCCTCTCACTGGCCCAGCACCTGCGGCACCACAGCGCCTTCTGGCTGCCCCACAACATGGACTTCCGAGGCCGCACTTACCCCTGCCCACCCCACCTTAGCCACCTGGGTAGTGACCTGGCCCGAGCCCTCCTGGAGTTTGCTCAGGGCCGCCCCCTCGGCCCCTGTGGCCTAGACTGGCTCAAACTGCACGTGGTCAACCTCACCGGCCTCAAGAAGCGGGAGTCACTGCAGATGCGCCTGGCCTTCGCTGACCAGATGCTGGACGAGATCCTGGACTCTGCTGACCGGCCCATGACGGTGGGTGCGGGGACTCTCTCTGCTTCTGTCTTACACTCCCTCCGTGTCTTCCTCCCTCTGCTCAGGCTGCGTCGTCTTGTGTCCTTTTCTGTCTCTCCATCTCCTGGTCTCTCCCCTACCCCTCAGGTCCTGGCCCTCGCCCCAGTCTGCCCCTTGGGGACCTCTCCCTGTCCCAGCCCATTGGTCCCTCCTTGGTTCCAGAGCCTTTTCTCCCACTTGTTCACACACAGCTATTCTTGCTGACTCCCACTGCTGCTCCCCCCAGATGTATCCTTTCCTTCTGCCCCCTCCCCTTGTGCTTGTGGACCCCCCCCAGGACTGGTTGGGACCTCTGTCTCGGGACTTCATGCCGCTGTCATTGCCCACAGGGCCGCAAGTGGTGGATGGAGGCGGATGAACCCTGGCAGACACTGGCCTGCTGCATGGAGCTCGCAAGAGCCGTGCGCTCCCCGGACCCCGCTGCCTTCATCTCCCACTTCCCTGTCCACCAGGTGTGTGGCCATCTTGCTTTGGAGGGTCTCAGGTCTCCACATGGCCACAGGGGGTGAGGGGTTGGGGGCTAGTGCCCTAGACAGAAGCCTGGACCTGGTGGGTCTGTGCCCCCCCGGGAAGGGCCCAGCATCTAGTCCAGTAGCTGCCTGGCCCCTGCCCCTCACAGGACGGCTCCTGTAACGGCCTACAGCACTATGCTGCCCTGGGCCGCGACAGTGTGGGCGCTGCCTCCGTCAACCTGGCGCCCTCGGACCTGCCTCAGGATGTGTACAGTGGGGTGGCCGCACAGGTGGGCTTTCAGGCACTGGGAGCTTCCCTGGGGCGGGCACTGGGAAGGCAGAGTGGGAGGGGGCCCAGCCCCGCTGAGCCGCCCCCCCCTCACCCGCGCGGCGCAGGTCGAGGTGTTCCGCCAGCAGGACGCCCAGCAGGGCGTGCGTGTGGCCCAGGTGCTCGAGGGCTTCGTGAGCCGGAAGGTGGTGAAGCAGACGGTGATGACCGTGGTGTACGGGGTGACGCGCTACGGCGGGCGCCTGCAGATTGAGAAGCGCCTCCGTGAGCTGCATGACTTCCCCCAGGTAGACTCGGCTCTGCTGGGGGTAGGTGGGGGGGCCTCAGCTTCCTCGCCCATACCCACCTGCACCCTCTCCCCAGGAGTTCGTGTGGGAAGCCTCCCACTACCTCGTGCGGCAGGTCTTCAACAGTCTCCAGGAGATGTTCTCTGCCACCCGGGCCATCCAGGTGGGCTGTACTCCTAGGCTCCCTGTTTGTCCTGTGCTCCCCCCTCGGCTCCCCGACACTCAGCCGAGCCCTTCCTGTGTCCCCTTAGCACTGGCTAACAGAGAGTGCCCGCCTCATCTCCCATCTGGGCTCTGCTGTGGAGTGGGTCACGCCGCTGGGCATTCCTGTCATCCAGCCATACCACCGCACCTCCAAGTTCCTGGTACGTGCAGCCCCCATCCCAGCCCCCTCCCCAGCCCCAGCCGGGACTCACCCACGCTCCCCACCCCCACAGATCAATGGTGGACTCCAGAGCATGACCTTCAACTACACCTCCGACTGCAGCCAGTGAGCGGGGCTGGGCGCCTCTGGACTGGGGCGGAGGTGGGGGTTGGGGGGCCTGGCAGGTGTCCGCCCCATCTCAGCACACTTTTTCCCCGGACCCCCAGGAGGCCCAACACACTCAAGCAGAAGAACGGCTTTCCCCCCAACTTCATCCACTCGCTGGACTCCACCCACATGATGCTGACTGCGCTGCACTGCTACAGGTGGGGGGACCCTGCCCGGGTGGGGGGCAGCCTCAAGGCCAAGGTCCACGAGTGGGTGCTGCTGGTGAGGGTTGGACCCCTGTGCTTTCACAGCCAAGGCGGGGATGGGGCCCTTGGGAACTATGCTGAGAGGTCTCCTCTAGGTTCTTAGGGGTGTGGTGTGGGGTGTATGGTGTGACCCCATAGGGGCATTTCTGGGCATATTCTCTGTTCATGTGGGGGGTGATGGCTGCAGGACCCAGAGCTGGGGGAGGTCAGGGTGGGGGGACCTGCTAGAAGAGGGGGAAGCTGGGAGGGAGCAATGCTCTGCTGGGCTTTGGTGCTCAGAAGGAGCTGTTGTGTGTGTGTGTGTGTTTATGGAGAGGTGACCGTGAGCACGTCGGCCCCTCCTCACCAGCTGCCCCCGTTGCAGGAAGGGCCTGACCTTCGTCTCTGTCCACGATTGCTTCTGGACCCATGCAGCTGACGTCCCTATCATGAACCAGGTGCCTGTCCGGCCCCGCCCCCAGGGCAGACCCCTGTCCTGAGCCCACCACTGCCTCAACTTGGGGCCTGGCCTCCTGTGTCCCCAGGTGTGTCGTGAGCAGTTCGTTCATCTGCACAGCCAGCCCATTCTGCGCGATCTCTCCCGGTTCCTGGTGAAGCGATTCTGCTCCACTCCCAGGTGAGGCACTGCCCCAGGCCGGATGCCAACTGTGGCCGGGGAGCCCCGTGTTCCCCTGGGCTCAGCGCCACCCCTACTGTGCACTCCCCGCTAGGACTTCCAAGTTTTCCAAGAACCTCCAGTCGCGCAAGCTCTTCCAGACGCTGCTGGCCTTGCCAGAGACAGGTGAGGTTCTAGGGCAGGCAGGGGCGGGGCTTGGAGGCAGCCGGCCCGAGGCCCCGCCCCACGCAGCTCCTCTCTCCACCCCTCTCCGCAGGCACCTTCGACCTAGAGCAGGTGAAGGTTTCCAAGTACTTCTTCAGTTGACACCTGCCCTGTATTCCCCACCCCGTCCCCGCCCGGCTGTGGCTGTCCCTTGGGCCCTGTACCATAGTGTACCATAGTGTAAATAAACGTTCGTCACGTCACCACCCACGGCCACATTGCCTTCAGGAAGGACCTACAGTCACAAGTAGTCACACTAGGAGGCGCCGATGCTGTCGTTTATTGCGCGGAATGGGGGTGAGGGGTTAGTCGGGCGTGGGGGCCACGGTGCCTCTCGGCTCCGGTCAGTACATTCAACGGGGCGGCGGGGGACCCTGGCCTGCCCCCACACCCGGGCACAGCCGAACAGCCCTGGCCCAGCTCCTGGCGGGTGCCGGGCGACCCACTTGGAGTCACCGCGCAGTGCGCACAGACACGGCCAGGCGGTTATTGCGTGAGGGTGATGGGGCAGCGGGAAGCCGGCGGGCAAATATTGCACTTTTTAAAAAAAAAACCCTCCTCGGACGACCTACGAGGGCGGGGCGGGCAGGACACCACAGCCATCTCCTCTCGGCCACGGGCCCCATCCCCATCAAGAGTCGGGGAACTGAGGCACCGAGGTGAAGGGAGCCCCCTCCCACGCACGCATGGCCGCCAGGGCAGGGGCAATGGGGGTGGGTGCAGGGCGATGAAGGGCCAGCCTGGGATGTTTGGGGACTGTCCGGCCCAGCTCGCCCTGCCGACTAGGCTACCTACGTCTCTCTATGGCTTGTGGGGCGGGCGGGCCAGGGCAGCGCGGAATGGCATGGCTTTGGTCTGATGGACGGGCCCACAGCCCTGGCCCGCCCGGTCCCCGCGGGGCGGCGTGGCGCAGCAAGGGTCACAAGTTGGACGATAGGCGCGAACGCGCAGAGTCCAGCGGGTCTAGGGTGCCGGCGGTGACGCCGGGCGAGGCTGAGTCCCTGCAGTCCGGGCTCGGCGCAGCGCCCCTTGTAACCGCAGGCGCGGGGCCCAGGCGCGGTGTAGAGCTGCTGGCTGGGCGCACGGGGCCTGGGCCGGCAGTGGAGGCCGCAGCCGCGCCATGGGGCAGCGAGGGCTGCGAGGCGGACAGCGGACGTGACGCACGGCTCAGGCGGCGCGCAGGCAGCACAGGACCAGCGCGAGGGCCGGCAGGGGAGCCAGGGGCGCCAGCATAGGGCGAGGTCCGCGGTGCCCGGGGGCTGGCGGGTGCGCCCGGGGGGCTGGCGGCAGGTGGCGTGGGCCCAGGTGCCTGGGGTGCAGGCGGCATGCGGCGCACAAGGCGCGGTGAGCCGAGCGCCAGCGGGCCCACGAGTGGGCGCGCCGCCTGCGGGCAGAAGCTCATGGCCACGGCCTGCTGCAGCGTGGCAATGGCCGAGGTGACTTGCGGAGGTGGAGGTGGTGGGAAGAGCACGCGGCCGCGCTCCGCCTGCTGCACCATCTCCCGGTCATATTTAACAATCTCCTGAATGATGGCGTTTTCCTGGTTGTTGAACACGCCTGAGTTGAGGTCATGCTGCACCTTGTGTAGCAAGATCGAGTTCTTCTTGCCTGGGTGAGGAGAAGGGCGGTGAGCCGAGCGCAGGAGGGAGCGCGGGCTCACATCACAGCAAGCATAGGGGTGCTCAGTACAGTGAACAGGCAGTGCGTGCCTGCTACTTACAACAAGCAGGTCTGACACATCTCTGCACACACCAAGCATATACTGCAGACCTCTGTGCTCCTCCAATGCACGAAATGAGCGCCTGCTGTGTACAGTGCCTGCTGCATGCAGTAAGTTGGCACAGAGTGTCTCCAGGCGTACCAAGCAGATACCGAACACCTACTACACATAAGTGCACACTGAGCACCTGCTATATGCAGGTGTTAAGTACCTGCTGTATACACCAAACAAGTATTCACTGCCTCCTGCATACAGTAAGATGTCTGTTGTCTTCTTTGTGCAGCAAACACATGGAGCCCCTGCTGTATACAGCAAATATACATGAAGCACCTTCTGTGAAGAACAAGCATGAGCACCTGCTGTATACAGCAGACAGATACTGAGTGCCTGTAGTGTACGATCTACATCTGTGGTATCTAGCCAGTGTGGAAGTGGGGGCCTTTAAGTGCTCTTCTGCCTCATAGCAACACTGTGAATGTAGTTAATACTCATTAACAACTTGTGATATGCAGATGATACGCTCTTGCTTGCTGAAAGCAAAGAGAACTTATGACTGGATCCATAATATCAAGATAAATGGAGAAGAAAACGGAGGTTTTCAAGACTTCCTTTTGCTTACATCCACTATCAACACTCATGGAAGCAGCAATCAGGACATTAAACAACTCACTGCGCTGGGCAAATCTGCTGCACAAGACAAAGATGTCAGCTTGAGGACTAAGGTGCACCTGACCCGAGCCACAGTATTTTCAATAACCTCGGATGTATGCGAAAGCTGGACGACGAAAAAGGAAGCTGTACTGATGCATTTGAAGTATGGCATTGGAGAAAAATATTCAAAGTACCATGGACTGCTAGAAGGATAAACCAATCTGCGTTGGAAGAAGTGAAGCCAGAGTGCTCCTTAGAAGCCAGGCAAGACTTTGTCTCTCATACTTAGGACCTACTATCTGGAGGAACCAGCTCTAGAGGACATCACGTTTGTTAAAGTGGAGAGTCAGTGAAAAAGAGGAAGACGCCCAACGAGATGGATGGGCACCGTGGCAGTAGCAATGGGCTCAAGCTTAACAATGATCGTGAGGTTGGTACAGGACTGGTTGGCATTTCCTTCTGTTGTGCATAAGGTTGTTACGGTTGGAACCAACATGATGGCACCTAACAACTACAACAACAACATAGAGTTTCTGAGGCAGGGCTGCTGGATTTGAACCACTAACCTTGTGGTTAGCTGTTCAATGATTATCCTACAATGCCACAGCTAGCAAGCATGTATGAAGAACCTACTGTACACAGAAAATACACCTAGGCCCCCAACATACCCAGGTGTATTGAACACCTGCTAGTGGCAAGCAGACACACTGAGCACTTGCTAATACTGTGGTCTCACCACCGCACCACCAGTACCTCCTCCTAGCCCTGGTTCAGTCATCATCTGCTGCTGAGTCATCAGCAAGTTCTGAGGGTTCTCCCTCAGCCATAGCTGGGAACCTCTTACCTATGGGTAGCCTTCACTGAGCAGGACCACCATCTTCTCGCACCTCCTGCTGACCTACTCCCCCTTGAAGAATGCAAATCTAGCCAGGTACTCCACCTGCCTAGAATCCTCCATGACTCCTTAATGCTCCTGGTTTACAGTCCAAACTCTGTGTAGGTCTGACCCTGCCCGCCTGACCTTCCCAAGCTTCCAAGCTTCCTACCTACCTCAGGGCCTTGGCATATGCTGGAACATGCCTCCCCGCCCCCCTCCTTGTACCTGGCAACACCCATTCATCTCAGTCCCCACTCAGTATCACCATCTCAGTGAAGCCCCATCCCAACACCCTCTCCCCTCTTCTGTGACATAGCATGGCTGCCTTGTCCATCTCGGCAGGGTTCAGCCACAGGACAGGGCCGCCCTGCTGCCTCAAGAGCCACAGCGCAATTGGAAACGCTGCAGGTTGATGGGTCCGCGAGTCCCCGCCCCGCTCCAGCCAGGTGAGTCCCCCACTCACCGATGCGGTCTAGCCGGTCTATGGCAACGGTCTCGAAGGCGCGGCGCATCATGGGATACTCCTCCAGCACCTCATTGAAGTTGTCCACGCTCAGTGAGTACAGGCGGCAGTAGGTGTCAGCCCGCACGCTGGCCGTGCGCCGGCCCCGCGTCAGCAGGCAGATCTCTGTGCGTGGCCAAGGGATGTGCCCTCAGCTGATGCAGTGCTGGAGCCCACCTCTTCCTCCTAGTGACCCTACACCCTCCTCCCCAGTTCTCACCTTGGCCCCAGACACTCACCCCCGAAGTAGGAGCCGTCGGACAGTTTCATCTCCTTGTTGCCCTTGGTCAGCACGCTGACCACACCGTGTTGGATGAAGTACATCTTCTTGCCAATGGTACCCTCGCGGATGATGTAGTCCCCTGGCTGGAAGACCTCGAACTTGAGCTTGGTCAGCATGGCAGTCACAAAGTTGGGGTCAGCATTAGCAAACAGAGGCATTGAGGCCACCAGCTTCCGGCAGTTAAAGTTGACAATCTCCTGTGCGAATGGGGAGCAGGAGGCAGGGGTGGTGTCAGGGCATGGGCCTGGCCCCTACTTACTATTTCACCACGCCTTTGGGACTGTTTTGTCTCTTAGGGACCCTCAGTTTCCTCATCTCTGAAATGGGTTTATAATCTCAACCTAAACTTAGTGGCCAAACACTGAATGTTTTCCTCTCAAAGGCAGGATAAAGAAAGATGCTCACACATTCCATTCTATATACAGTACCATATTGGCGATCAAGCATTAACACTCACAGAAGCAGCAGTCAAGAAATCAAACAACGTAGTGCATTAGGCAAATCTGCTGCACGAGACCTTTTTAAAGTGTTGAAGAGCAGAGATGTCAGCTTGAGGACTAAGGTGTGCCTGACCCAAGCCATGGTATTTTCAATAACCTCATATGGATGTGGAAAGCTGGACAGTGAATAAGGAAGACCACAGAAGAATTGATGCTTTTGAGTTATGGTGTTGGAGGAGAATATTGAAAGTACCATGGGCTGCCAAAAGAACCAAGAGATCTATGTTGGAAGAAGTGCAGCCAGAGTGCTCCCTGGAGGCCAGGATGGCCAGACTTCGTCTCTCGTACTTTGGACATATTGTCAGGAGGGAGCAGTCACTGGAGAAGGATATCATGTTTGGTAAAGTAGAGAATCAGCAAAAAAGAGGAAGACCCGCAACAAGATGGATTGGCACAGTGGCAGCATCGATGGACTCAAGTGTGGCAACAGTAGTGAGGTTGGCCCAGGAGCGGGCAGTGTTTCATTCTGCTGTGTATAAGATCACTATGAGTCAGTACTGACTCGATGGCACCTAACAACAACAACAACATATTGGCGACACTGACCCACACAATCAGACAAGAAAAAGCATTTGAAGAGTAAATAGTAAAATGATAACTCTTGGCAGGTAATATGACTGTCTGGAAAACCCAAGAGAATCAATGGAAAGTCCCAAGCTTCCTGCATTGAGTCTAAATTATCTGTATAATCAAGAAAAACTATATTCAAAATAGGCACTATTATTTGTGACTTGCCACAAATGGAAGAGAAGGAGAAAGGTTGGAAAATGTTTGGGACTTCTTTTTAAAAATGAGTTTCATCATCAGTTGAAAGCTGGCAAGAAATAAATGTGTTCAAACCTCAAAAATAAAGAAGGAAGGGGTCCCATGGCTCAACTTTAAGCCAAACAATAGTCAGGCTTAGAGGAGGAGCTCTGGTAGCGTAGTGGTTATGAATCGGGCTGCTAACCTCAAGGTCAGCAGATCAAAACTACCAGCTGTTCCGTGGAAGAAAGATGAGGCGTTCTACTCCTGTGTAAAGATTTGCAGCCTTGGAAAGTCTGTGCAGGGTCACTGTGAGTTGGAACCGACTCCACAGTACTTAACAACAACAACAACAAGAGGTGAATAATCACACGGGGGGGGGGGTGTACACATTCCCTAGAACAACCAACCCTAGGAGATGAAAGGGCAGCATTTTCCCAGGAAAAAAGCTCAGAAGGCAGGCGGGATAGGAGAGGAGGGGGAAAGGAAATGGGAAACGTGTGGAGGAAGTGGGAAGAGCACTGTGATACGGTGGGAACTGCAATCAGTCTGCGGGAAAACGGATGTGCCCTGCAAACTTTCTCCCCAATCACAGTAAAACCTTTCAAGGAAGGAAGGACAAGAGCAGCTGGGGGTTAGGGGCAGGAGCTAGACTTGCCCGAGTGTTTTGTGTTTTCTAGATTTGACTTTGAAACTGTGTCCACGTTTAAACGATTGCCAAACACAAAAGAGCTTTCAATGGAGAAAATCACTCTGCATCCGGAAAACAACATGTGTACACATGATCCCTCCACCCCACATCACCAGTGATCCTCTCCTGAGGCCGAGGCCTTTGTCCTTGTCCTGCCCTCCACCGGGGATGTCCTAGGCGAATCCCTGCACAATTCACACCTGGCCTCCTACACACATCCCCTCCCCGACCATGGGTGCTGAGCATCCCAGCTGTGTGGGCCCACCCTGAGCAGCTGCTCAGCCCCACCTCCCTGAGGCTGAGACCACTGCAGCGCAGCACAGGCTAGGGTACACAGTAGGTGCTCAATAACTGCTTGGTGAGTGCTAAGGGTCTAACTGTGTCACCAAAAAGACAAGCTCAAGTCCTAAGCGGGGTACATGACAATGCGACCTAATTTGGAAATGGGATCTCTGCTGTAGTTGTTATGTGCTGCAGCGTCTGTTCTGACTCATAACGACCCTATATAGGGTTTGAGGTTTTAAATACTTGCAGGAGAAAGTCTTATCTATCCCACGGAGCGGCTGGTGGATTTGAACCGAAAACCTTGTGGTTCACAGTCCAGTGCTTATCTGATGAAGCCCTGGCGATCCAAATCTCTGCAAGTGTCCTCCATTGACATGAAGCCATATTGGAGGAGGTCCTAGCCCAGTGTTGGGTGTCCTTATATAAATAACCAAGCCTAGATTCTCAGTGACCACATAGGACAGTGTCCAACTGTTCCTGAGGGTTTCTTCACAGGAGCAGACTGCCTCATCTTTCTTCCTGGGAGCGGCTGGTGGGCCTCTGTGGTTAGCAGCCCAGCGCCTAACCCACAGCGTCACCAGGGTTCCTTGATGTCCTCAGAAGAGGGAAATCAGGACAGATGCCCACAGAGGGCACACAGCCACGTGAGGACAAAGACAGACATGGACTGAGGCGGCCCCAAGCCCAGGGGGACCATTCCCCGGTCCTTCAGGAGGGAGCTCAGCCCTGCGGACACCTGGGTCCTGCTCCCAGTCACCGAACTGGAAGACACTAAAGAGCGCTGCCTGCAGCTATCCCAACACATCTGGCATGGACAGAGGATGGACGGATGGACAGGGAAATGACAGTCACACCTGTGCTAGTGAGCACCCACTGTGTACAGGTGCTCTACATGTAACTCGGCTTCACCCAGGTGTCACCTGCTCAAAGTCACAGGCCCCTCTCCATGCCTCCCGCCCTGGGCCCCGCACCTCCCACAGCCGGCTCTCTGCCCCACGCCCGCCACGCGGCCTATGCCGCGCCTGCGCCCTGGGCCCCTCGCCGTCCACAGCCCGCTCTACGCCCCACACCTGCCGCGCCTGCGCCCTGGGCCTCTCACCTCCCGCAGCGGCCCGTTGAGCTCGCCCAGGATACTGTCCTCATCGAACATCTTGCCCTGGTACCGATGCTCATAGTAGTCGTGGATCTTCTGGCGGAAGTCGGCGGGCAGCTTGTGGAAGGACATGTACTGCTCCACCTGCTTGTACTGTAACCGGAAGTGTGGAGAGTCAGATCGCTATCCCACATGGGACAATCCGGGGCTCTCCCAACTTCACAACAGTAACAACCAAACACAAAATACAGAAAACTCAGCATGTGACGGTTCCACATAAACAAGAAAAGTGCTTAGTATAAGGGTATCCCATTCGAGATTTGGAATACACCAAGCCCATGCCACGTCTCACTGTGACCTTACGTATGGGCTGAGCACAACGTTGTAAATCTACGGGAGCAGACTGCCACATCTTTCTCCTGTGGGTGTGTTTGAACCGCTGACTATGCAGTTAGCAGCCCAAAGCTGTGCCAACAGGGCTCCTATTTGGGAGATACCTATGCTAAAAAATATTACTTGTTTTTCTGAAATTCAAATATAACCAAACCTAATCCCACAACGGAGTTCTGGTGTGGCGCTGTGGGTTAATGCGCCAGACTGCAAAGCCGTTTGAACTGCAAGGTCAGCGGTTCAAGCTCACCAGTCACTCCTTGGAAACCCTATACAGGGTCACCTATGGGTTGGAACTGACTCGACGGCACTTAACAACAACAATCCCATAGTGGTTATGATTTGAGCTGCTAATCTCACGGTTAACACTTCGAAACTACCAGCTGTTCCGCGGGAGAAAGATGAGGCTTTCTGCTCCTGTAAAGATTTACAGCCTCGGAAACTCTGTACAGGGTCGCTATGAGTCAGAACCGACTCCACAGCACATAGCAACAATTCCATAGTCACTCTGACACATCGTGACCCTGTACAACATTTGCAAGTCTAAATCTTTACCAGAGCAGACAGCTTCATCTTTCCGGTGGGCTTGAACCACTGACCTTGCAATTAGCCCAGCACCTAACCCACTACGTCACCAGGACTCCTTCCAATAGAACTAGACCTCTTGGATTTTATCTGGCCGTGACCCCACTCAGTTCCACCGGGTCCCTACCCCAAGTCCAGCCTGAAATTCCAGAGCCCCCTCCCAAACTCTCCTTCCTGCTGGTTGGGTTAGCTCCCCACATGAGTACCAGGCCCTGCTATCCCAGAAGGGCACCCGGGGAGCCCCAGCCCCACTTCCACCCAGCCCCCTGCCCAGCTGCAGCTGCCCTGAGCTCAGCAGAACCCGTGACGGCGGGCGGGTGGCGGCACCAGCTCATGTTTGGGTGTGAGGCCCGCCGTTTCCGGACAGCAGGGACGCCTGGCACTGGGCCCGCCATAAAGGCCGGGTTTAGGACAATGGGGCAGCATCCAGAGGGGCCTTGTTGTTGTTGTTGAGTGCTGTTGAGTTGATTCCAACTTACAGCGACGCTGTTTAGGGTTTTCGAGGAGCAGTGGGTGGGTTTGAACCACCAACCTTGTGGTTAGCGGTCCAGGGCTTATCCTAGAAGGACAAGACTGAGGCAGACAGTAGAACTCACGGAGGTTGGACCTGGTGCTATGCTGGTCTCCTGTTGTCATTAAGTGTTGGTTCCCACTCATAGCGACCCCGTATAGGGTTTCCGAGGAAACGCTGATGGGTTTGAACCACTGACCTTGCAGTTGAGAGTCCTGACCCTTCTAGTGCCACCCGAGGACTCTGCTTCTCCTCAGTCCTTCCTGTTCCTTCAGGGGGCCCCCACACTCATCCTGGGACTGTGTTTGTTAACCTCCATTGAGTCAGTTCCAACAATAGTGACAGAGTTTCCCAGGAGCAGCTGGTGGGTTTGAACCCCTGACCTTGCAGTTAGCCGTCCAGTGCGGGTCCTACAGTGCCATCCCAGGACTCTACCTTGGAGTTAGCCTGATGGAGACTTTCCCAGGCTCCCAGGCCAAGTTGGGGTGGCCAGTCACTCTCCCCAGACCCTCCCCCGTGGATCCATCTCCTCAGTGTCCTTGAATGACCCCAGATATCAGACCTACCCAAAACCTCACCACGAGATGGCCCAGAGACCCTATGTGGACCTGACCCTTCCTGCCTGCTTCTCCCCCACAACTCCCCTGTGGCTCCCACACCTGGGTCCCCCTATTCTCTGACTACATGGAATTGTGGGGTGGTACCGACTCGATGGCACCTAACAACAACAAACGTCCCCCTCAGGCTCCCAGGGCAGCCTCCCTCCACAGACCTTCTCCTGATACTGGCGTCTCGAAGAGTCCAGCGACTGGATGAGGGCCGTGGCGTGGCCGATGAACATGGCGTAGCAGGTGGCGCCCACGATCATACTCAGCATGGTCAGCCAGATGTCTGTCATGCTCTCAGGTGCCTGGCGGCCATACCCGATACACAGCATGTGACTCATGGCCTTGAAGAGCGCAAAGGAGTAGAGCTCGCTCCACGAATGATTCTGCAGGCAGGGAGCTTGGGTGGGTGGGCGCTCACCACCAGGGGGCCCTCAACCCACTCACAGGTGACAGGGGGGGTAAGCTCCGGATGCTCAGAGGTAACCAAGAGGAACTGTAAATGGGGGGTGGGGGTGGGGGACGGTGGCTGCAGTCAGATCCATTTTGCTGACAGGAACACTGAGGCTCAGGGAGAAGATATGCCATGAAGCTGCCTTCCCATTCATTCATGAGAAAACTGAGGTCAGAGGAGGTGAATGTTCTAGGAGCCTTGGGGGACAGGCCAAGCAGAGACTCTGGGTCAGAGCAGAAGGACAGGACAGGGCAGGCAAAGGCACCAGGCGGCACCCAGGCGGCCCTGCTCCACCCCCACCCCGAGTCCTCAGCTGACCCCGGCTGGAGGGGTGGAGGGGGGTGGTGGCAGGGGGAGCAGCGGGCTGTGGTCAGGAAATGGGGCCACATGTGCTGGTGTCCACCAGACAATGGGCTGTCTCAGTCGGGAAGCTGTGCCAGGCGCCGGAGTGGGCACCCACGGGTTTTCCCTCTGCAGCATCTTCCCCCAATAGTGCCCACCTGCTGTGTGCCCAGTCCAAGAACCATTCCAACCCCTCCGTATGTCCCTGGGTCCCTGCTCCCCGGAAGTGCAGTGCTAACTCAGCCTTCACACCTGCCTCCACCCAGACCTGGGCCTTCCCACTTGGCACTTTCATTTCGTAGGGGGCAAAATTCCACTTTCCCCATCATCAAAAGTCTCAATGTAATTGTTTCTTTAAAACAAATTTATGTAAGTAAAAGAGAGGAGTCAGTCTGAAGGGAAGTTTTAAGTAGATCCGATTTTCTATGGTGACAAAACTGATTAAAAATCAACAACTCCCTCGGAAGGGCCCCCAAGGGAACTGGGGTTTAAAAGGCTCAAAGACATTGTAATGTCTCAGTGTGATGGGCCAACCCCAAGAGCATTAATGGGGGACTTGAAGCGTGGGATAGCCCTCTGGGCACTAATCGGGGACTCGAGATATGGGATAGTCCTCAGGGGCACTTAATGAGGGACTTGAGGTGTAGGACGCTCCCTTCCGGGCACTAACGGAGGGGGGGGGGCCTGAGACAGGACGCCCCCTCCCGGGCACTCACGGGGACCTGTGGTGGGACGCCCCTCCCGGGCACTCACGGGGACCTGTGGTGGGATGCCCCCTCCCGGGTACTCACGGGGACCTGTGGTGGGACGCCCCTCCCGGGCACTCACGGGGACCTGTGGTGGGACGCCCCCTCCCAGGTACTCATGGCCCTTGCAGCCTTTGGCTGTGCAGCTGACCGGCCCCAGTGGGCTGCTCACCACCATGTTGTTGATGGAGACCCAGCAGTTGTGCGGGAAGTCCTGCAGCATGGGGACCAGGAACTGCAGACAGCCATCCCAGTGGCATAACAACAGCATCATGCTGATAAGGTTGCAGATGCGCATGACCGCGCTGGCCAGGTCATAGGTCATATGGAAGATCTGGGGGTGGGGATTGGGGAGACAATGGCGGCTGAGCCCCTTGGCCCCTGCCTGGCTTCCATTGTGCACCCTCCCCACCTCCAGCCCCGATGTGCTCCAAGACCCTGAGTTCTGCCCCACACACTCTGCCTCTGTACCTCAGAAACAGAGTCAGTGAGGGACAGTGTACAGGAGTCGCATTAGACTTGGGGCAATGGATGTGATTTTACTTCTCCGAGCCTGTTTTTCCCAGTGCCATAGTGGCTTGGACCCCAACTCTCACAGGACTGAATGAAGACAGAGGGAGGTATATCCCGGTGTTACGGTCTTCATGCCCTGCCTGTGCCCAGCCCACAGCCTGCAACCTACACCTCCCCACCGCCCCAACTGCAGGTTTTACACTGTGGCTCCGCCCCTAGAGACTTTTGGCCCCACCCTTCCTCCTTGGCCCCGCCCCTCACCCCTGGGGCTCCCTCTGAGCTCCGCCCCTGCGGCCCCCACTCACCTCCTCCCACTGGTGGATGTAGCGGATGAGGCGCGAAAGGCGTAGCAGCCGCAGGAGGCTGAGGATCTTAGTGAAGCGCACAATGCGCAGCGCACGCGCAGTCTTGTAAACCTCAGAGTCGATGCCTTTTTCTACGATGAGGAAAATGTAGTCCACGGGAATGGAGGACACAAAGTCCACCACGAACCACGTGCGCAGGTACTTCTTCTTGATCTTCTCGGGGTCGAGGATAATCTCCGTGTTGTCCTCGATGACGATGCCAGTGCGAAAGTTCAGCACCAGGTCCATGAGGAAGAAGGTATCTGAGACCACATTGAACACGATCCACGGGGCCGTGGTCTCGTCTTTGAAGAAGGTGATGCCCACGGGAATGATGATCAGGTTCCCCACCATGAACAGCAGCATGGTGAAATCCCAGTAGAACCTGGGAGAGGGAGGCGAGGGGCAGGTCACAGCTCCAGGATCAGCCCCGAGAGGGGCACCTTCCCGGCTGCCTGACCCTCCTCCCCATCAGACCACAAAGCATGACCCCCAGCCATCCTCACTGGTGTGGACTCCCTCCCTGTAGGCCTCCCGAACCTTCCCTTCCAGCCCAGTTCTGACCTCCCTTCCTTGAAGAATCTAAAGACCTTAGGAGCCCAAGAGGTCGCTCAAAAATAGATGAAATGTTTAGCCTGATCAAAAACCCGTGGACAATGTGCCTGGCACAAGCTGGCCTTCAAAGAGTACCAGGGAGAGAAAAGCTGGTACTTGAGAATTTAGAGCGAGGAGGCCAGGCAGGGACACCGCGTGGGTGTTGGATCCACAGCACAATGGAGTGGGGCAGGGAGAACTAGAACCTGTAGAGAGGCTGGGACCACGGCAGTACAGCCCCCCAACTCCAACCTGAGGAGCTGAGCCGTGTTTCCACTTCTGGAACGTCTTTGGGAGTCAGACACTGAGAAGTGGCCAGGGAGCTGGCCCAAGAGACAAGAGAGAGGCCAAGGCTGGGGCCAGGGCCAGAGCAGAGGACTTGGAGGCATGATCAACAGGACCTGGGACCTTTAATATAGCAAATTCGTGTGAAAAGTGACGACCAGCTGCTTCCCCTCCCAAATACGTCCAGAAGGGACACATGTCCCCAAGGTCAAGTCTAAATGCCCACCTGGGAAAGACTCGAGGGATAGGGACATTTAAAGAGCATATCTGTCACTGGGCTGTGAGCTCCGGTGGCACTGTAAGGTAGGCCCTGACTTACCAACAGCAGCCACTCCTCGGGGTATGGATGAAGCTGTCTGCTAGTTTTAGAAGTCCTAAATAGTCATTATGACTTGGGATCAACTTAATGGCACATGTCAATGGATTGCTTTTTCTTTTTTGATCGTTGGATTGGGCACATGGTTGGAGGGACCAGTCACCCAGGAAGATCCACAGGCAAAGGCAGCCCTTAGTAATCAAGACAGTGAGTCTTAGCCAATCAGACCTGCGGAGTGTGTGAGCTGACACGCCCCATGCACATTTCAGCAAGGGTGTCTTGAATTTCCAAGCCAATCATTTGATTTCGCTCCTAATGGTGCAGGGAAGAGACCTCCCTGCCTGACCATGGATTATGTTGTTGTTGTTGTTGTTAAGTGCTGTCCAGTCAGTGACCACTCATAACGACCTTGTCTAGGGTTCCGGAGGAGTGGCTGGTGAGTTTGAACTGCCAACCTTGTGGTTCATACCAACCTTGTAGTCCAGTGCTTATCCTAAGGCACCACACTAGGATTTCATGTTGTTGTTGTTATGTGCCGTGGAGTCGTTTCCGCCTCACAGCGACCCTGTACAGGGTTTTCGAGGCTGTAAATCTTTATGAGAGCAGAAAGCCTCATCTTTCTCCCGCAGAACACCTGGTAGTTTCGAACTGCTGACCCTGAGGCTAGCAGCCCGATTTGTAACCACTACACTACCAGAGCTCCATAGGATTTCATGTTAGCCCTACTTAATATTATGAAATTATATTAAGCCTGGGGGCTTCTAGGGAGTTGGTCTTTCGGTCCAGCCTCCAATCCACCATGACTATGGTCACGGCACCATTTCCTGAAGGTCCCATCACACACATCACACACGTACGTGACTGCATCAGGAAGGACTATCAGAAGCCTGTGACCTCCTGGGGTCTTCCTTTCTGATTGCTAGAAGAAGAGACTGAGGTTCCAAGAAGACTGAAGGCCCTAGCAATAACAAAGCCAGGTGAGTGTGTGGGTTGGGAGCCACGGTAAGCTGGCTCCATCTTTCTGGACGGCACTGCGAGGGAAGAGCTATTAACACCACGCCTGCCTGGTGACCCAGGAGTTCCACTTCAGGGATTTGAGCACGAGGAAACGGTCCAAAAGGAGGAATAACATTAAAAAGTAATTTGTAGTAAGATGCTCACAGCAGCTCCATCTGTAAGAGCCAAAGTCTGGAAAGGATCCAACGTCGAACATCACGGTGGCGTCAGCAGAATGGGGTGACACTCTGCTTCTCTTGCTCACTAACACGTGTGACCTTGGGCAAGTCCCTCCAACCCCTTGGAACCTCAGTCTCTTCGTCCGTAAATCAAGAGGGAAGAGCCCAGCAAACCACAACCTCTGCGCACCCCTTGAACACGCTCAGATCTGGGTCATCAAGTGGACCTGGGGACTCTGGTCACTGTGGAGAGGGGGTTAGGCTGGTGGGACAGCCCCCTAAAAGACATCTGCGGTGCTGAGATGCTGAGCTAAGAACTGGCATGGTCAATTGTGGGGGTCTCCTCCCTGCTTCGTTAAGGCTAAAATCAAATGACCTTGCTTGCAGTCCAGTACTCCGCCTTTCCCCTGAATCAGGGTGGGTGGGCACAGATCCCCAGCTAGGATACTTGCTCATCTCTGAAACCTCTAGGGCCCCAGGCACTAGCCAGGGCTGAGGGGCCACCTACTTGCTGCTTCCCCCCTCCCCAAAGTGTCCTTGCTCGGTTACTTCTCGTCTCTCCTCCAGTTTTTCCAGAGACCCTGCAGATGGGGAAACTGAGGCCCAGTGAGGTGAGGCAGCAGTGACAAGAATCTGAACCTGAGGCCAAAGCTTAGGGCTTGGGTGTCCAGTGCTCAGGGCCCTCCCTTCTAAAGCCCCCCAATTGGCAAGTGGCTCCGATTTTATAGCTGAGGACCCAGGAGCGGGGTCCAAAGGGGTCCAGAGGGTTCCGCCGCCAGAGCACCATGGCATCAGTTTATCATTGGTCTGGTGACAGGTGGGGAAAGTGAGGCCTGGCGGCAGGAGTGAGTTGGCTGAAGCTCTAGTTAGCAGAGACTGGAGTCGAGCAGCGATATCTCCTCCTCCAATCCTCTCTAGCCCATGTGTGTCGGGGAAGGCTCTGTCCAGGCGTCCTCAGCACCCCACCCGGACAGTTAGGAAGGGCACAGGCAGGCAGGACCCCATAGGAGAGGAGAATCAGGCGGGAGGCAGGCCAGGATGACAAATGGAGCAAATCTGGGAGGAATTAGGGGCTGGGGGTTAGATTAGACCAGGTATGGGCTAAAGGATTAGGAGCAGGAGGAGGGATTAGGAAAGGGAGACTCTCAGGGTGATGACAGACGGGCTCCTAGACACTGCAGGGACAGAGCAGACATTCCAGGACCTTAGCCCCACACTCCATAACCACACACTCCCACCCACCTTGGGGTTTCCAGCAGGGACAGGACAGGTGAGGGATGTGCACAAACAGATCAATGCATGTGAGGGACACTGTGACCCAGCCAGATGGTGGTGGGGGTGAGCTCTTTAGCCAGAATGGGATGGGCTTCTGGGGGAAGGACGGAGAAGGAGCTCAGCACTGCAGGAACAGCCAGTGCAAAGGTCCTGAGGCTGAAATGAGATTTTCACTTTTAGTGGGCGTCGTGACTGTAGTGGGGGGGGTTTAGCTAGAGCAGAGGGAGTAAGGGGAGGTAGGAGTGGAGGGTAGGCAGGAAAGGCGACTTGGAGATGCAGTGAGTTCGGCATTAGGCTGCTAACCACAAGTTGGATGGTTCAAACCCATCAGCCACTCCACAGGAGAAGAACTAGGCAATCTGTTCTCTTAACCATGTACAGTTTCGGAAACGCTCAAGACCATCCCTCCTCTGTCCTATAGGGGCCGCCATGAGTAGGAATTGACTCAGTGGCAGGGGGCTTGGGTTGGGGGCTCTAAGAGGGCATGGGGTGGGGCGATGGGAGAGTGCAATTTGAACCACCCTGCTGATAGCCAAGGCAGGTAGGAGTTGGGGTGGTCTGTGCTTGCTGGTTTGGGTGTTTCCAGGCTAAGACACAGAGTTTGCTGATAGGGGACTATCAGGTCACGTATGGCCTTTGGAGTGTCCCCCACCCCAGAGGCTCCCAGCTTGGCTGGGCATCAGGTCAGGGGGCCTGAGGGACCTGAATTGCTTAAAGAAGAGAGTCAGTGACCAAAGATTCCTCTAAGTGTGGAGGGGGTCTTGGTCACCCACCCCTGCCCTTCATGAAGAGGACCTTGTTTCCTCCCAGTTGGAGGCCCTGGGCCTCATTCCTCCACTCTGGAAAATGGGTCTGTCTCCTGATGGCTGAATGCCAAGCAGATCCTCGGCCGCAACCCCAGCACAGCTATGCGGTTTAGGACCGAGGCAAATGACTAAAGGATTTGCAGAGCGGGGTGCTCATTGTGATCTGCTGATCTGCCAGGCCATCGGGGGCAGGGGTCCTGGGCCTCCAATCCTGCCCTTCCCCCTCCCCTCCATGGCCCCCTTGTCATCAGCACCACACGTCCTCTGAGGACCGGGCAAGAGATCAAGTCCTCTCCCTCCCCCACCCAAACCTGGCCACCAGGGACATTCTAGGGACTACTGGGTACCTTCAAGTCAGCTCTGAGTCATGGTAACCCCACGTGACAGAGCAGGTCTGTCCCTCAGGAGCCCCCATGCCATCATCTTTACAGAAGCAGAGCTCTAGTTCTCACTCCCACAGAGCCACGGAGTGGGTTTGAACTGCCAACCTGTCCACTAGCCGCAGAGCACTTAACTGTTGCACTACCAAACAACAACAAAAACCTACTGTTATCAACTCAATTCCAACTCACAGCAAGCCTATAGCGTAGAGTCTAGCTGCCCCGTAGTGTTTCTGAGACTGTGCCCTATATGGGGACAGACAGCCTTGTTGTTCTCCCATGGAGTGGCTGAAAGGTTCGAACTGCCAACCTTGTGGTTAGCAGCCTGATGTTTAGCCCACCGCGCTACCAGGACTGCTTGTTACAGTAGTAAACTCACTGCCATCGAGTCGGTTCTGACTCAGTGACCCTATAAGACAGCCTCGTCTGTCTCCTGAGAAGTGGATGGTGGGTTTGAACCACCAACTTTTCAGCTAGCAGCCACCACCAGGAATTCTGTAATTCAGGAAGGCGAACCTGAAAATCAGCAGTAACCGGGAAGACTGAAGTCAAACCTCATAGGTACTGATAGGCAGATGGCCGAGATGAAGGGAGTCCTGGTGTGGCGCTGTGGGATAAAACACTGGACCCAAAGGTCGGCTTGAACCACAAGGTTGGCGGTTCAAACTCACCAGCCGCTCCTTGGAAACCCTATACAGGGTCGCTAAGAGTCGAAACTGACTTGATGGTACTTAACACCTGCCATCTCTGTGCTCCTCCCAGACAGAGCTCCCAGAAAATACACACCTGAGCCCACCCCCAGACCCCATGCCTCACTCTCCCACACCACCACCCCTGGAGGTCATGGTGGCAAGTTGTTGGCCCAGAATGGGAGGCTGAAGTTCAGCCCAGCCCCACCCCAACTCACAGGTGACCCACAGTCCCTCCCTGGCTTCAGGGTCCCCACACCTGCCCAACACCATTCTCCTCCTTCACCTGCATTACTATTGCCACCTGGGAGCCCTTTGAGCATTTAGAATCGGGGTAGGTTATGTGGGGGGCATTGATGAGCTGATGGTGTAGTTATTTTTTTCTGGGGCACACAGAGACCCCAGGAGTTCGGAGAGGCCTCAGCCACAGCTATGGCCCCAGGAGGCTCCAAGCCATCTACTCCCCTTCCTTCACACTTGGTGCGCAAAGAATGGGAACCAAACCTTCCCTAGTCATGGGGCCAGCAGGGGAAGGTTTCTGAACCCCAAATCTTCCTGCCTGTCCCCCATACTTGCTTCTTCACCATCACACCCCACGGAAGCTCCTGCATGCCGAGCCCTTGGAGGACCAGCTTTTAGAAGGAAAATCCCATTCCTACCACGTCCACGTCCACCACGTGGCCATCCTATGTGTGTCGGGGGAGAACTGCTCTGTATGGTTTTCAATGGCCAGGCCTTTGTTCCAAGCAGCCTCTGGCTGGATGGGAACCTCTAGTCTTTCTGTGATCAGCACTTTACCCTCTGCACCACCACGGGGGGGGGGTCCTAAATGAAGGAATTGGCTCTGGGCTTGTCCCAAGGAGCCCTGAGATGATGGAGCTGAGGGGGTTTGCCCTTCTGCAAGTTCCACAGACTTCCCCTTGTTTCTGCTCAGCGGAGGGACTGGAATGGGACAGGGTCATTCCAGGTGCGGGAGTGGCCATGGGAAGGTGACACAGAGGTTTGGAGGATGGGACGGCTGCACCCAAGAGCCTCTTGAAGAAACAGCTTATCCTTTACAGGGAGGGCCCAGCAGAGGCGGGGTGGTGGTGGTGGTGGGAGACAGAAGGAGAAGCTTTGAAGCTCAGTGAGATACTGAAATACAACCGTGAGAATCAGATAATCCCTTTTCTCTCACATTTGGGGAAACTGAAGCAGAGAGGCCTAGTCAGTCACAGAGCCAGGCCTGGACTCCTAAACCTGCTGGGAACATACACAGAACCACGCAACACCTTGTACTTGTCTCTCTTCACCGGAAACCCTTCCCCCCACCCCTCCGACACCTTCAGCTGGCATCCTCTGAAGCCCGTGTGCATGGCACACCGGGGTCACTCCAGGTTACCAGACAGTAACTGTCCCTTCTACAAGTCGAGGCTTGGGGAGGAGGAGGCACCTGGATCTGTAGACCTGCCTCACAGTTTACACATTTGGAAGGCAAATACAAAATCCCTCCATAAAAGACCCCATTCCATAAACAGTTCACACACACACACACACACACGCACACAAGTGTTCACATACACGTACACATTGTATTCACACATACACATATACAAGGGGGCTTCAGACAGTTGGTGGGAAAATTCCACTATTTTCAAATTCAATTTTTCCGTGAACTTTTTGAAGCCCCTTATACACACACGTGCACACACACACTCACAGTCCTTAGGTGGTGTAAATGGTTAAATGCTCAGCTGCTAACTAAATGGTTGGCAGTTTGCAGCCACCCAGAGGCACCTCAGAAGAAAGGCCTGGTAACCTCCTCTAGAGAAATCAGCCACTGAAAACTCTGTGGAGCACAGCTGTACCTGGACGAGTTGGAGTCAGCTCAGTGATAGCTGCTAAACAGACACGCACACACATACTTGCAAGGGGGGGTTTCAAAAAGCTTGTGGACAATGGAATGAAAAGATAATGGAAATTCTCCACTAATGCCTTGAAACCTGCTTGCACGTATGTATGTATACAAAGGTTCCATTCCTAGAAAAAAAGGGAGAATTAAGCAGTCTGAGGGTGGCGCTGTACGACATGCACTCGATTGCAAGGTTGGTTTGAGCTGCAAGGTTGGTGGTTCAAACTAACCAGCGTATACAGGGTCACTTTGAGTTAGAACCATCTGGACAGCAACGACAACAACAAACCGTATACAGGGTTGGTATGACTTGCAACTGATTCAACAATACCTAACAATAACAACAACAAAAGAACAAAAAGAGGGACTCAAACAAGCACACGTCTATGGAAGAGAATGCTCACTGCAGCCCTATTCACAATTACCCCAAAGTGGAAACCACCCAAGTGTGCCTCAACCGATGATGGCTAAACACAACGTGATCCATCCACACAATGGAATAGTATTCAGCCCGAAAGAGGAATAAAGTATTGATTCCAATTCATAATGGCCCTATAGGACAAAATAGAACTGCTTCATACGGTTTCCAAGACTGTAAATCTTCGCAGATCAGACCAGGCAGCTTCATCTTTCTCCTATGGAGTAGCTGGTGGGTTCTACCCACCGACCTTTTGGTTAGCAGCCTAATATGTAACCCACAGGTGTATCTGCCGATGGAGGCAAAGCTTTCTGTGTAGGGTGGTAAAGAATTTGAAGAGCACGTGGGGTGGGAACACAATACAAGGACTGTACGTAATACCACTGAATTGTAAGATTCAAAGTGGATTAATTCTATGTGGCTCAGACTTTGTCACAAGAATGGAGAGCTGTCTAGGCATATCTGTAACAACCCCTAGAAAGCCTTTGCCTGTGGCTGCCATGATTAGACGCAGACTATGAGGCCGTAAAGGGCTTTGCTTCCAGGTGGCCCTGCCCAGTGTGAGTCCCAGCTCTGCCCCTAACCTTCACCTCTCTCAGATGTGAAGCAGCACCCACCTCACGTCGCTGTGAGGGTTAGATGGACACTTGGCCCAGAGATCGCTTGCAGGGCTGTCCATCAGAAGGACCTGGACGGGGCACAGCTGCCCATACAGCGGGGCTTACAGAAGCCCCAGCCACCCACTCCTGGGTGACACCTCTCTCAGCTTTGACCACCCTTCCCTCAGAGTGGGGCTGCCCCCATCCCAAGCAAGTCATAGCATTCTTGCTCCAACCCCACCTCAGTCCAGTTACACAGGATCCCTTCCTCAGCTAAGAAGCCCCAAAACACCCCAGGATGGAGGAGGGGCTGACTGCCAGAGCACGCAGTTCTAGCGTGTGCCTACCACGCCTTTGCTGGGTCATGGGAGGGCTCAGGGAACTCTCTGCCTACCTGCCATGGCTTTGACGTCGCTCTCCAGACAATTGGGATGGGGCAGGTAAACAGGGAGCTCTGGAAACCAAGTCCAATGTCTCTCCTTACCCTCATTTCACAGGTGGGGTGCTTACTTCAGCTCTCCTTACCAGCACACCATTTGTTGAGGAGTACTGATCCCATCCATATGGGGCTGTTCAGAAGCACCCCACCACACTGGATGCCTCTAGATCCCTTAGGGGAAGTGTAAGGGGTGAGAATGGGACCTCATTCCCAGACTTTCCTCCAAGATCTATCTCTGACTTGTATGCCCCTGGCCTCAGTTTTCCCAGTTGTAAAGGGAATACAATAGGGACCAGGGAAAGGGAGAGTTTCCACAACCCCTTTTGTCGAGTTCTGGTGATCTAGGAGCATGGGGTACCCTGTTCTGGGGTCAGAACCTAAGGGAGGAGAGAACCCCCGGCAGAACAAGGTCCCCAGGGCAATGAGAGGCCTCCGGCTGCTGTCCCTGGTGCTGAAACCACACGGCCCTCCCAGGTTCTCCCGAGGACAGTTGGGACGTACCACGTACACACCAACACCCCGAACTCAGACACCCATCGCCAGCACACCTGTCACTCACACTTCCATGACCACACGTGTGGCACCTGCACATCCACTCCACGAGCGCGCGAACACACACACCACTCCAACACAGACAAGTAGCCCACCTTGTAGACACACCCCTAGGGACACACACACCCCCAGTGCTGGCCCGCACCCCCAGACCCCTGCCTACGCGCACGCGGCCTTCACACGCACCGGCCACACAACGCCCACCCAGAAGCAAGAACCACAAACACCCACAGCCCAGACCGTACGAGGCCCAAGACACACACGCCGACCAAGTTTAATACCCAGAAACAACTCTACGCCCGCTGCACCCTGGTTTAGGGGACGTGGCCTCGGGCCACAAACCCACCTTCCTAAGGACACCCCCTCTCCATACACAGTGCCCCTCTTTGCACAACCGCCTGGACCAGAGAAGGATGCACCGCCCCGTGGCGCGGGGCGCAGGTGGACACTGTGGAAGCGCGCGGGGTCGCTTAACCCTGTTGCCGCCAGTCGCTGCCGTGCGCGTCCTTCCCGGGCGTCCTTCCTTCCTTCCGCTCCGCCGCCTCCCCGCGCCCACGTTCCCCTCTATTTGTCCTCTCCGCCCCTAGCGCTCAGACCCCTGCAGACCGCGCCACGCGCCCACCCCGCCCGCCTGCCACGCTGCCGCCGAGGGGTATCAGGGTGCGTGGGCAGTAGCGCGCCGGGGTCACCGCCAGGTGCCCCTCCAGGGCGGAGTCACAAGCGCTCGGGTCACTCTGAGGCGGGTCCGGGCTCGCCCGAGGTCACCGAGGGGCCCGAGGTCACCCGTGAGGCGCGCCGCCCCGCCTTCCAGACACGCCAAGGACGGCCCCTCGGCGCGGCGGAGCTACCTGAAGTCGCTGTAGGGGTGGATGATCCAGGCCCCCGCCGACTTGACGCGTTCCTGCTCGCGCTCCACGGCCTTCTGGCTGCCAAACATCCGCAGCGAGAACTTGTTGACACCGGGCTGCAGGAGCGCGCCGAACTGGCGCTGCATGAAGCTGGCCTGGCTGCCGCGCGGCTCCCCGGCCGGGCCCGCCTCCTCGCTGCCCGCCTCATCTGCTGGCGCTGGGCTGGGGCCCGCGGCCGCCCCGCGGCACGAGAACGACACCTTGGGGCCCCGCGCCGGGCCCTCGGGCCCCGC
>NW_006408927.1:459351-471823 GCF_000296735.1 Chrysochloris asiatica | reverse complement strand
GGGGGCGGGGCGGAGTCGCGGGGGCGGAGCCTGTCGCGGGGGAGGGGCGCGCATGAGAGCCCCGCCTCCGACCGCGCCCCCTCCCAGCGCGCCCCTCTCGGGCATTTAGCCGGGGAAACTGAGGCGGTAGGACTGTTGGGGCAGGGGCAACTCAAGTTCACGTGATCGGGGGTCGTGGAGCCTCGCCCAGGCTTGATCCCAGAGGGGAAACTGAGGCCCGGGGAACGCAAGGACGCGCCCAAGGTCACTGAACCGAGCCGCGGGGTCGGGGCGTCTGCTTGCGCGACTTTGCGCGAAGCGTGTGTGGGGGGGAGACTTTCTCCGCATGCCTTGGTTTGTGCCTTGGGCAAGAGGGCTTGACGGGGCAGGCGGGGACCGTTGGCGCTGGGACTGGTAGTCCTGGTGCCCGCCTCTCTGTTTTCTATAGGTTTGAAATTTTCCATAATAATAGGGGTTTTTAAAGGCCAAAGAACCCTTGCTTTGTCAAGCACTGGCTCTGGACAAAAGGCCTTGAGAATGTTATTTAGGGCGAGAAGGGGGCAGGCTTCCCAGGATCCCACAGGCGCCTCCACTCTCTTAGCTGCACGAGGGGAAACTGAGACGCAGACTGGGCAGTCATAGCAGTGGGAAGAGCCAGTAGGTTGTTGGTGGTTCGGCCCTCCTCCCTTGTATGGGCTGCTGTAAAGAAAGGAGGTGACCGAGGTCACAGGAGACCCAGAGTCCCCTCCACCCTCCCACCTGCTGCCCAGTAGGCGGCCCCTTGCTCTATCCCTTAGGGTTAGGTCCCAGGTATGTGGTCCCGCTTCCCAGCTCTGTTCGGGGAGACACACCGGCCCAGGAGCCTGTCCTCACCCAGCTCAACCAGAGGGGCAGCCAGACAAGCAAGAGAGTGAAAATGACCCACACAGAGACAACCCAGCCTCCTGGACCTTCCTGGATCCTCACCCTAGAAACATTGTTTAGCCTGAAGTGATACGGACTGCCCACCAGGATTCCCTTACCATCTAGCCTTATCCCTGCACAGTAGGCACTCCGTAGTGACTGATGTGTGGTCCAGGACCGCCTTACCTCATGCTCATCCACCTCAGCACACTGGGTGGGCTGAGATGAGGGGCACTACTCCACACTCTGGGGAGGGGAAACTGAGATCTTGGAATCCCTAGGGGACCATTCCACACATCCTCAGCCAGATGGGCAGGACTTGAAGTTGCCACCATCAGGCTGTGGCCCGCCCTGGGGCAGATGCCTGTTCCAGCTGAAGGGGGGTCTTTTATGTTCTCCCTGGGAAGATGTCAGGCTGGGCAGGTCGCCAGAGCCCCAGTGCTGGAAACAGAGCTGTGAGGAGAGGCAGACATCAAGCCTCTAGCCTCTGGAGAGCACATAGATAGAGCTGCTCCAGGCTCCTTGGCCACCTGCCCTGTGACCACAAAGGAGGATGGCACTAGCGGCTCCTAGCCCCTCTCTGAGCCGCGGGGGGCCCTGTCAGTAGGCCTTGGGAGCTCATCTTCAACCACAGCATCCTCCCTGGGCCAGGTTACCATTGGCATTTGGAGGTCAGCTCCAGCTCCTGCCTTCATGCCCTAAGTACTTGCACTTATTCATTCGGCAAATATTTATCAATTTCATAATATTCAGGCCCCAGACATGAAAGAGTCAGGCTGCTAACCTCAACGTCAGAGCTTCAAACCCATCAGCCCCTCAGAGGGAGAAAGATGAGGGCGTCTGCTCCCATACAGGTTTTCACTGTGGGGACTCAGAAGTGTTACTGGGAGTTGGGATGGATTCAGCTGTGGGTTTGGTTTGAGCACACGAAAAGGAGACCTGAGCTGTGGACTGCGAACACACTCATGTACTAAAGAAAAGGTTGGAGGTTCAATTTCACTCAGAGGCACCTCAGAAGAAAGGTCTGTTGATTTACTTCTAACAATCAGCCATTGAAAGTTGCACTGAACTCAGTACAAACCAATGGAGCACAGACACACATAAGGCTGCTCTGAGTCGGTGTCCAAGGCGATTGATTGGTTTGGTCTGGGGACCCAGACTTTAAATGTTAACAGTCCACCGTTGGTCTGGCAGGAAAGCAGAGTCGACGACAGTAAATGAGTTTGTTTTTAGGTGTCATCGAGTCAGTTCCGATTCATAGCAGCAGCCCTGTATAGTGTTTCCGAGGAGCAGCTGGTGGGGTGGGTTTGAACCTCCGATCTGGTGGTTCACACTGGTGAGTTTGATGATGTAATGAATTTTAGCTTGTCTGGTGAGAGGAGCTAAGCAAATACTCAGAGCAGGGAAAGGGGATGAGGGGGGCACTGGGGGTCATGTCCAGGGCCTGCAGAGGAGGGATGGCACATTTGAGCAAATACCTGAGGGAAGGAGGGACGGAGGGATAAAGGGTTGGTGTCGAGGGTGTCTGTACCAACAGTGATGGGCAGGCAGGGCAGCACGCAGGCCCTGAGGCACATGCCTGGCTGGTTGGGGAAGTTGAACAGGAGTGGAGGGTGGGGGTGGGCTTTGGAAACTAGGGGGTGGAACTACATGGTGTAGACCATCAAACTCCAAATCCTTTCCCCTCTCTGCCTTGCCTGCACCCTCTAATGGCTCCCAGCAGCTGTTCATTGTGGGGTCTTGGCCCATCCCCTTCTGGACTTACTACAGCTCCAGGCATGCCAGCCCTTCCTCCCTGACCCCCAAGTCAAGTTCCCACCCCCTGGGGACCTTACCCACTCCCACCCCCGGTGTCTTTTTCTCTGCTCAGTCTGTGGCAGGTGCAGCTGGTGGGTAGGAGCTTCACCAATGTGAGGGCCCTGCAAGCAAAGCGCCACTTAAAACCAGGAGACGAGTGGGGTCACTGAGCAGTGCTGAACTCAATACAGACCTACCAGGGACCCCCTTGACTGCCAGGGAGTGAAGTGTCATCCGGGGTCTCAGAGCCATACCCACAAGTATGACCTTTCAGGGCAGGAGCCCCCAGCCAGTGTCTCCCACCCCATTTCCACTGCCCGTTTAGAATTACTGTACTTTTCTCTCCGGCTCCTTGCTAAGGTCACTCTCCCCCTTCCTCAGTAATTTAGGGTACAAGTGTAAGACGAGGTGAACCAGTCTGATGTCCCCTCATTTCTGGTTGCTTCAAGGATTTACCCCCTAGCTCTGTTCCCCCCATCACTGCCAGGTAACCCCCCCTTAAGCGCTATTGCTGCCATTGTGGGACCCTAATACCCCACCCCCAGTGAGGTGAGGGGTGCAGCTTGGAGTCTCGGTGTGAGACCCAGCATTGCCATGGGCCCTGCCCTCTTTCAGGGCCTGGGAGGAGAGGTGGGGAGCATCCGGTGAAGACCCATGAATGCGTCCTTGTTTGTCCACCCGCCCTGGCTTTGCCCACAGGACTGGAAGTCCAGAGACCCCATGCTTCCCAGGGTTCTGTGGAGGTGCCTTCCTTAGCGTCAGCAAGGTGACCTCATTTAGTCCTTTGATCCCATCTTACCTCTGGAGAAACCAAGGCAGGCTTCACAGAGCTGTACCCAAGCTCACTTAAGTGGGGGGATGTGCTGATTGAATTAATCAATGCACAAGTACCCAGACCAAAGGAAACAAGGCCTCAGTAGCAAAAGGACCCCTTCCCCTGAAGGGCCCCGGGGCCTGCTTGCCTCCCCAAACACAAACATACAGCCAGTTGAGTCAGAATCCTAGCAAACCTGCAATCTTTGAGCACGTAGCCTCAGCAGTCTTCTGCAGAGTAGCACATCCCATGCTGAACTCCCCACACCCTGTGTGTCTAAGCACCCCTCCCAGGATGTCAGCAGGGTCCTCCACACCTTCCCTTCAGAATCCCCAGGGGCTCACGGAGGTACCAGCCTTGACCTTGCCAGGTGTCCTCAGCTGGGACCTGGCCTCCTCTGCCTGCTAGCTCAGGTGCAGCGCCCTCTGGTGGCAGCTGGCTTTGGAAGAGGTCTGAGCCCCAGGCCTTCCCTGTGAACAGGGCGCCCCTCTTCTGCCTGGGGCTGGCAGGCTGAGTGGAACTGCACTACCGTGTCAGATAGGTGGGGGTCCAACTTCACAAAGGGAAGTGTTAGAGGGCGGCATGGGGGGGGGGATTAGTCCTCACAGGCTGTGCAGTGACACTGCCCCCTGCAGGACAGAGGAGGGAGCTGCTGCAGCTGCATCTCACTTGCAAGGACCCCCTTTGTTGGTGGGCTCTCTGGAGAGCCGGCACTTTGCAGGGCCCCTTCTGTGTAGGAGGCAGAGGCAGGGCCAGCTTCTCAATGCAAATTCTGCTCCAGACCCCCCACCTCAGGAACTCACTCCCCACAGCACACACAGGCTGCAAGCTCCAGAAGGCCTGTTGGGTTCTAGGATGTACCCCCAACCCCCATGGACCCGCTGAACCACTGTAGTGCCCTTCCCAACCTGCAGGATGCCCTGTATCTGTTCTGAGGACACGGGGTCTCTATTAATAAAGTCCCTTCCTCCTCCTGCCCAAGTGCAGACAAGAGCCAAAAGGTGGGGTGCAGTCGGCCTTTATTGTGAACAGGGATCACTGCTCCCAAGACAGCACGGCCATGGATGGGGCACAGACAGCAGGGCTGAAGGTTGGTAAGTCAGGGGCCTGGGGTTCCCCTGGGAGGTGAGGGGACTAGGCCCCCCCCGCCAGCCCATCCCATACCCACAGAGACTTCAGGTCAGACCACAGACCAAGGACTTTAATGAACTTGACAAGCGCAGGATGGGACCAGTCAGCAAGGGTTTCAGACAGGCAGGATGTGCGGACTACACGCTGCAGGAGGGAAGCCCTCCACCGCTATGGGGAGCCCAGACCTCCGTAACTCCATGGGGCTCATGAGGAGGGAAAGAAAAGGACAATACCCGTGGCGGAGTAGAAATGAGTGAAATTCTGTATGTAGAAAACTCTGGTTTGCTCGAAACACGGGAAATCAGTATAGGACTTGAATCGACGATGCTTGCCCTCTCCCAGGTGGGTTTTCTGGAGGTAAGGGGATCAAGGATCTTGCAAACACTGGACTGACCATGGAGAGGACAGGTGGCTCCTTCTGCCTCGTCTGGAGCCTGCCTAGATGGGGAAAAAGGCTCAGGATCCAGTGGGTGCCTGGGGTCTCAAGCCCTGGTCCCTACTTCTCTGAGGCCACGCAGCCCACCTGAGCTCAGTTGGCGTTCCTCTGGCGGATTTGTTTGTCGTTATCATTCAAGGGGTGCCCGCTGCTCTTCCTATAAGGCAAGGAGGTTGGACAGTCAGTGTGCCTGTCCTCAAGCTCTCAACACCCCCCACATCCAAGTCCCTAGGATGGAGGGTGACCAGCATGTGCTGGCCCAGGGATGTGGCAGCTCCCACACCTGTCCCAGGGAACCCCTGTTGCCCCCCTTCAGGCAGAGCCAAGACTCACAGTGGTGCGGAGCCCGGGTCGTCATCTGCAGACGCGGTGGCAGTAGATGAGAGAGAGGAGAAAGTGAGGTCAGCAGGGCCCCAGCGCAGAGACCCTGGTCCCTGCATACCTGCTGCCACCCATTCCCTCACAACCCAGTCCTCATGGCCTTCTGAGCTCCCGCGCCATGCAGGTCCCTGGCCCAGAACTGAGCACAGAAGGCAGGCAGCCACTTACCGGAGAGGACGCCAGCTTGCAGCCAGCACAGAGGAGAGAAGGGGCAGTCAGCACAGACCCACTCCCGCCACAGGGGGACCCTTACCAAGTGCCCTGCCCGCAGCCCTGAGCCTCACCGTCCAGGACATCCTCGGGCTTGCGCCGCTTCTCATAGATGAAGATGATGGTGACCAGCACGAGGACCTCAGCCACGATGCCCAGGAAGGGCCAGAGGGCGGCCAGGCGGCTGCGCACGCGCAGGGTCACAGTGGCATGGCTGGTACCCACGGAGTTGGTGCCGTTGCACACGTACGTGCCAGGGTCGGTTTCCATCTCCAGGTTGTGGATCTGCAGCTCCGACCACGTGTCCGAGGATTTCACAATGAACTTGCTCTGGGAATTGTTCACGATGACTATTTCGTCAGTGTCCTCCTTCCTGAACCAGACCCAGTCGGTGACGGGCGGGAAGGATTCAGACTTGCACTTCAGCATGATGGTCTCGCCCTCGTTGGCGTGTTCCGACTTCTTCACGGCAAAGATCTTCGGGATGCCTGGGGACAGTAGGGGTTGAGCATGTGGCTCGGCCACAGGGATCCCATCCCGGCCTCAGGAGAACTCACCCTTCACGGGGATGCTGGCCCTGCCCGCCTGCTCGGGGAGGAAGATGCAGGCATATTGGCCCCCGGCGTCTTCCAAGTCCACCCTACAATCGGGTGGTGTGAGCCGGTGTAAAGCCACAGCACTGCCGCCCCATTCACCCGTTCCCAGGGCCCCGGGGACTCACTCAAACTCGGTCCTCGGGTCAGGCAGCGTGTCCTCCTTGAGCACCTTGTCCCCCCGCATCCAGCGGTGGCCCTCAATGATTGTGGCGCTGTGGTTCAGGGCACAGGTCAGACGTACCTTGGAGCCCACCTCATTCACCGAGGTCGAGACTCTGCCTCCTGTGAAGACACACACATTTGACAGGGAGCTCAGGGAGGGGTTTCAGGGCCCAGAGATCCCAAATGGACAGAAGACCCTTGCCTTTCTGGAGGGCCTCTGACTCAGTCTCCACATGGAAACAAGGGCTGGAAGAAGCCCCCTTGCTGAGGCATTGCACGGTGACCCCTGTTCATCTCTAGAAGCCTAGGTTTTAAAGCGCCACACAACTAGATATTGAGAAACAGCCCAAAGTCCTGGAAGGCCACAGGGTGCAGCGAACAAGACAGCGGGGGGGCAGAGGACACACAGATGCTGGGCCTAGTGCACAGCGCACACTCCTACACACAGCCAGCTGTGGGGTGGGCAGCCAGAAGTGGTGGTGTGGGAGAGGGTCAGGCTTAGTGGTATCTGGACCCTCGCACTCCCACAGGGAAAGGCCCCATCCTATGGCTCTGGCTCCCAGCCCATCCCTCTGGGCAAGACACATTCTGGCAAAAAAGGGCTCACCCTCCCACCCTGCATCTGGCAGCCACAAAGGACAGTCTTTTGGTAGGAGATGGAATGGTTAGGTTGCTTTCTAGAATATTCCATGGGCTCTGATGCAGGCTCCTGCCTTGGCCCCACCTAGGCCTCTGGCCACCTCAGACCCCATACTGACACAGGATGAACAGGCTCCCAGGACACACGAGCACCCTGCTCACAGCCCACAAAGCAGAGGCGGCCATTGCTCTCCTGCCCCTGCAATTTGGAAGTGGTCCGAGGCGCCCGCCTACCAGTGTCCCCATCTTTACAGGTGTCCCCATGGTCGGGTGTAAGAAAGGAGGTCGGGAGGTGCAGACCTCCCTCACAAGTCCACCTGCTGCTCTGTGACTAAAGCGGGCAGAAGTTGAAACTGGGACCCGCCTTTCACAAGGTGAGAGCCACGCCTTGTGTTCTTATATATAAAAGTCTCACAAGCCCCTTCCTGGGGGTGATGCAAGGATGGATGCCCCCAGCCCGCCGGCCGGGGCTCAGCAAAGCACTTAGGGCCCCACCCCCAAGCTCTGATCCCCGGAGCGCGTCACGTGACCAGGGATCTGCAGGAAAGTCACCTTCCTCTAAAAACAGCCCCGCCCTCCCGCTCCCTGGGGCAGGCTTGGGGCCAGCGGGGCCTGGAGGTAAACAAGCTGGCCCGGCTGGACACAGGAAAAGGATGATCAAGTCCGTCTGGGGGACACTTGGCAGCATTAACTGAGCCCAGATAAGGCCGTGTTCCCCCCTCCCCGCCGCCATAGCCGATGGCTGGGCGATCAGGAGAAGAGGGGAGACTGAAGGAGGTCAGGAGCCCCCACCGATGCCTCCATCTCGCCCGGACCCCTACATACGAAAGGTCACTGTGAAAATCTTGAACCCAGAATCAAACAGGGGGTGCCCTCTCCGCCGGGCACAGCAGCGCCTGTCTCGCTTCCGGCCCCCCCAAAACGCGGCCCGCTTTAGCCAATGGAAACGAAGGCCCTCGGCTAGGCTTGGTGAAGGCCCTGAACCCGGGGCCTCAGTTTCCCCCCCTGTAAGGCAGGAATGACTACCCCCCGCCCCCCACGACAGGGAGCTGGCCCGCTCCCGAGCAATTCATGTGCTCCCGGATCCGGGGACCCTTGGGACCACAGGAGCCCCCTTTCCAGACCAGGAGGCCCGAACGGCGGGGTCACCCTGGAGACACGGCCATGGCCGATGGCACGAGGCCACCCCGAGACCCCCACCCCAAACGTCCTCCAGCCCCGCGGGCCACTCCGACGTGGACGCTGCAGGCCCTGAAGCTTGGGGACGTCACCTCCACCACCGACCCGGGCCGGAGCCCTGTCCAGGACAACCCCGTCGGTACCCCCCGCAACCCAGGGGCTTCCATTCAGGCTCTGCCCGTAGGCCCCGGGCGCCTCCAGGCTAGGGGCCTTCTTCCCACCCCCGCCTCGGGCGGACCCCAACCCAGCTCTCACCAGCCTCGGAGGCGGCCTCGACGCCCAGGAACGCCGCGGCCAGGACCACGAGCAGCGCGGCCTCCATGTCGCCTAGTCAACCCTCCGACCGCGCTTACCGCGAACCGCTGCCGCCGCCGCCGCCGCCCGCGGCCGCAATAAGAACCGGCGGAGGCCGGAGGGGACGCGCACGCAGGGCGACGTCCGGCGCGGGAGCACGCACGCAGGGCACGCAGGTCGCTCCCCGCTTACGCACGCGCGCAGACGCACGGACGCACGCGCTGACTCAGATGGGCCGGGGCGGGGCGTCAGACACGTGTCTCTGGTGAGCCACGCCCCCTGGGTCCCGCTTTGCTATTAATGGGAGCCTAGCTGGGCGCTTTAGTTTCGTTCCTCGCTTTTCCTGGCGTTTCTGTGTATCGCTCATTCGTCCTTTCTTCACGGGTTCCTTCTGTGACTCGCTGGCATGAGGCTGCCAGACTAGCAACTAAAAATTCCAAATGACAGCTAAATTTTAATTTCAGATAGACAACGAATCATTTTTTTAGTATAAGTATCCTATGCAATATTTAGACATAATTATTACAAAACAAAAACAAAAAAGATTAATGTTTATCTAAAATTACAATTTAACTGATCAACCTGTATTTTCTCCTGGTGTTGATGTACAAGTTCTTAGAATAATGAAAATAACTGATGATCGAATGTTTCCATTAATTTTCTGAAGCCTCCGAGTATTTTACTACAATTACTTACACGAATGATGAATGCTGTATGCCATTTTATTCTTGAAAATTAATAAATACTCAGGTTTGGTATGCATAAACTAATTTATTCTGCTGCACAAGACCTCTTTAAAGTGTTAAAGGGCAAAGATGTCCGTTTGAGGACTAAGGTGCGCCTGACCCAAACTATGGTATATTCAATAACCTCATGCATGTGAAAGCTGGACGTTGAATAAGAAAGATCGTAGAAGAATTGATGCATTTGAGTTATGGTGTTGGAAGGGAATATTAAAAGTTCCATGGACTGCCAGAAGAACAAACCAATCTGTGTTGGAAGAAGTGCATCGAGAATGCTCCTTGGAAGTCAGGATGGCCAAACTTCATCTCTCATACTTTAGACATGTTATCAGGAAGGATCAGTCGCTAGAGAAGGATATCATGTTTGGTAAGGTGGAGGGTCGGAGAAAAAGAGGAAGACCCCCAACGAGATGGATTGGCACAGTGGCAGTAGCAGCAATGAACTGAAACGTAATAACTATGGTGAGGTTGGCCCAGGACCAGACAGTGTTTCATTCTGTTGTGGTCGATATGAATCGGTACTGACTCAATGGCACAACAACAAGGAAGGATCAGCCCCTGGAGATCATCCTGCTTGGAAAAGTGGAGGGTCAGTGAAAAAGGAAGACCCCCTAAGGAGATGGGGTGGAACAGTGGCAACAGCAAGAATAGCACAGGATTGTGCAGTGTGTCATTCTGTTGTGCACAGGGGTCACCATGAGTGTGCACCAACTCAACAGCACCCAATAGCAACAATGTAGCAAGGTAGTCAGTGGCAAAGCCTGCAAATCAGAATGAAGCACATTCCTGTAGGACTGGAGACTAGAAATTAACAATCAATGTTGGTTCAGTGGGTATTTTGTTGTCTCGGTCCATCTACACCGTCTCTCAGTGTTGTTAGGTGCCGTCCAGTTGATTCCGACTCATAGCAACCTGAGCCCAACAGGATGAACCATTGATGTCATCCCACAACTCTCTGGTCATTAGTGTCTAATGTATCAAAATGTCCTTCAGATGACCTCTAAATTCAGGTGGGATATACTCAAGGCCATAATTTGGCTGTCTGGACTTGTCCTTTTCTTCAGCTTCAGCCTGAACTTGCGTATGAGCAAGCATGTGTGTGAATTGAAGGTTTACAGAGCAGACCAGTTTTACATTCAACAAATCATATGCTTGCTTCATTACAGTGATTACAATCCCCTCCAGGTACCATTGGTTAACAGTATTTACCTCTATTCCCTTTTCTTTCTTTTTGATGTACACATACCACACAGACAATATATATTCGTTTAAATGTCCACGGAAACTTTGCCAGCCAGTCTCCTGCCTGCAGGCACACAACCTTTCTCAGTCCACGGGCTTCGAGTCCTCAGCTGCTCCATCTCTCTACGCCATCACCTCTGCCTCCATCTCTGCTGTTATGGTCGATATGACCACTTTTCTGGTTAGGACCCCATGGTCTGCTTTTTCTGGTCAGGACCCCATGCTCCACTCATGCTCTTCCTTCTTGATGGTCCTAGGGTCCTCTGTTCCTGGAATGAAAGATCAACTACTCCCCCCTTTTAGTTTTACATCTTCTACATTTACAGTTGTGACCATCACAATTAGTCCTGACAACAATTACTCACAATTGGATCATAAGCTCCTATCCCCACCCTCCCCCATCTGCTTTCAACCAGACCCATCTGGATAAGAGGAAAACTATGCCGTGGGGATTCTACCTTACCATTCTTGTTCTGAAACTAAGCCATCTCAGGAAAGCTTGTAAGCCAATCACTTAGTGCCTTGATTGTTGTTGATAAGTGCCATTGAGTCGCTTCTGACTTACAGCGACCCTGTATAGGGTTTCTGAGGAGCGACTGGTGAGCTTGAACCACCGACCTTGTGGTTCAAAATGACTTTGCAGTCCAGCACATTAACCTGCAGCGCCACACCAGTACTTTATGTTTATAGCCCCCCAGTTTTGACATACACTGTCTAAGTTGTCCGTGTCTCTCAACCCAGTGCACAGAGGAGGCAAGCTTGATCTTTCATATGAAGAATCCTTCCCTTTCGGTTGGAATTTTGGGAAACTTCATTCATAAGCAAAGGTCCACTTCATCAAATGTAGCAATTTACACTTGCAGCCAGAGCGCCCCCTGGAGGCCAGGATGACCAAACTTCATCTCTCATACTTCAGACATAGTGTCAGGAGGGACCAGTTGCTGGAGAAGGAGATCTTGTTTGGTAAGGTGGAGGGTCAGAGAAATAGAGGAAGACCTCCAATGAGATGGATTGGCCAAGTGGCAGCATCGATGGACTCAAGTGTGGCAACAGTAGTGAGGTTGGCCCAGGATCGGGCAGTGTTTCGTTCTGCTGTATATAAGGTCGCTATGCGTTGGTACCGACTCAATGGCACCTAACAACAACAACAACCCTGTATTAAGCTTCTTTATCTTCATCTGGCTAAGTCCCTGACCTTGTTTTGGCTGTTGGCATTCTGCGTCTCTCTCACTGTTGTTGTTGTTATGTGCCGTGGAGTCGATTCCGACACTTAGCGACCCTGTACAGGGTTTCCGAGGCTGTAAATCTTTACGGGAGCAGAAAGCCTCATCTTTATCCTGCGGAACAGCTGGTAGTTTCTAACTGCTGACCTTGCGGTTCACAGTCCGGTTCATAACCACTACGCTTGTGGAGGCCTCACCCTGGGTAAGGCCCACTGTGCATGAAAGACTGGCTTGTTACAGCTCTTCGCTAGGGTTAGAGATTAGCTGAAAGTCTCATTCTATCCTCAAGGTTAGAAATTAGGGAGATGTTTAGATTTATGACTCAAGGGTTAGTTTGCAAATATTAACTATGCGATATTTCTTAAAATCAGCATGCCAGGTTAAAGTCGGTATGATGATTTGCATCAAGTTTATGGTTTATTAGTTACATCCTTCACATACTTCTATTTTTAAAGTTGGGGATTTCTAAATAACTTTGTAATGAGCCCCACAAACGTAGACATAGTTCTACTCCTAATGTTTGTATTATGAGTACATACAAGAGGGCTTCAAAAAGCTCCTGGGAAAATTCCGTGTCTTTTCATTTCCTCTCTCCACGAATTCTTTTTTTTTTTTTTTTTAAGTTTTTATTGTGAATTGGGAGGTAGTTTACATGGGAGAACATTGGTTTTACACTCATCATTACATTGCAATGATTACAGTCTCCTCCGTGCATCATCATTCAATAATATTTGCTTCTATTC
>NW_006408927.1:456509-458194 GCF_000296735.1 Chrysochloris asiatica | reverse complement strand
CAACAACATTTTAGGTAGCTGATGTCTAAGTTGCCCATCCCTAGCCACCCTGTACACAGAGGGGATAGCATTGATCTGTGATGTATGAAGACTCCTTCCCTCTCAGTTGGTATTTTGAGCTACTACATCCATTAAGTATAAGTTAAGCTCATCAAATTGTGGCAATACATACTTGTTTCCTTTATCAAAAATTTTTTTTTATCTTTCTCTAGTCGAGTTCTGATTATCAAGTCATCAAGGCTAGGTGAAATGGGTAATATCTTCAAGTTTGGGCATTCTTGTGTGACTCCCCTCACTTCATATTATCTGATGCTTCACTCTCAGCTCCAGTTCTCTGTGGCTTTGTTCTTGTCCATGGGCTCAGGAGTCCCCCGGTCTCACCATACTTTCTCTTCTCTCTCTCATCCCCAGGTCAACGGGAGTCTATGGAACATGGTCAAACTCAGCCCATTTCTTCATTGCTGCTTTTCCTCCCACTTCCTCTCACCACTAGACCAAGGTCATCAGCAAGCTTTCATGCCTGCTTTTGTGTTCCCTTTGAGTTTCAGTCTTGGAGTGGGGTTTGCCCTGAAGGAACTTGACTACTTGCCTTGATGCCTCCCCGGCAAACAACTTGCTTGTTCTTGTAGTAGCCAATCAGACTGCCGTTTTTGTTTTCGATTTTTCCTAGTGGTCTTTCTTTCAGGAAATATTTTCTGTTCCTCTAGCTGCTCCAGGCTGGTCTGCTTGCCTTTCTAGTGGGAATGTCCCACCTCAGAAGGTTCTGGATGGGGCTCAGGATTCCATCTAAGGTCTTAAACACTACAAAGGCGCCGCAAGAAACCGATTTGACTGTTTCTATGAACTTTGAAGCCCCCTGATGTATATGGTTTGGGGAAGCAGTATAGCAACTTATATTAATGTGAGCATTGTAGAAACGTGCGGAACAATGAAGTCATTTCAAACACTGATTATCAGTGACTGATGTCACAGTACCTCCTCTTCATGGCGCTCTGTACTCTTTGCTTTGACACATTTCGCCCATGTTGTTGTTGTTGTTGTTGTTGTTGTTCTTAGGTGCCATCGAGTCGAGTTGATAGCAACTCATAAAGACCTTATGCACAACGGAAGGAAACACTGCCCAGTCCTGCATCAACCTGTAGAATCAGTCAATATTTCAACTCAAAGCTTGAATTTTTCATTCCTTTTGGTTTTCTATATCCAGGTCTTTGCTTGCACATTTCGGTAGAACACCTTACTTTGTCTTCGTGAACCACCCTTTGAAAATCTGCTCATCTCTTTTACTTCAATATTTCTTCCAATTGCTTTAGCTTTTCTATGTCCAAGAGCAAATCTCAGCTTCTCTTCTGACAACATTTTGGTCTTTTTTGTTATTATTCTATTTTAATAATCTTTTGCTTTCTTCCTATATGATGTTCTTGATGTCATCCCACAATTCATCTGGTCCTTGGTCATTAGTATTCAATTCATCCGGTCTAATTTTGAGATGTTGTCATGGATTGAATTGTATCACCTCAAGATAGGTGTCAACTTGAGTACGCCATGATTTTCAATGGTTTGGCAGTTATATAATTATGTAATCTCACACACGCACACACACGGTGCTGTGATCTGGTGTGACCAGCCTTGATCTGATGTAATTATCCCGTGTTGTAAATCCTCTGTCCTTTGGTGTCCGTGAGTCC
>NW_006408927.1:447666-455864 GCF_000296735.1 Chrysochloris asiatica | reverse complement strand
GCAGCAGTGAGGGGCTCAGCGTAGCAATGATTGTGAGGTTGGCCCAGGACCGGGCAGTGTTTCCTTCTATTATGCATTGGGTCACTATGAGTCAGTACCGACTGGAGGGCACATAACAATAACAACAACAAACTGTGAGGGGATAAATGTCTGGTTGGTAAAGGCATCCACTTGCAGTATTTCTGTTAAAGCGACGCTAGAGAACTAAGACAGATGGTCTCTAAATTCCGGGGGACATACTCAAGGGTCGTACTTTGATTATTGTGGATTGGTTTTAATTTTCTTCAGCTTCAGCCTAAAGTGCTGCTAAAACAGAAACCCGGCAAAGGGATGGCTTTAACAAACCGAAATCCATTCTCTTGTACTTTGTTGTTGTTGCGAAGTGCCAGCAAGTCAATTCCAACCCATAGCGACCCTGTATAGGGTTTCTGAGGAGTGGCTGGTGAGCTGGAACATTTGGACCTTACAGTTCATCACATTAACCTGCAGCGCCACACAGGACTCCTAAGATGGTTTTAACAAACGGAAGTCCATCCTTGCGGAGTTTAGGAGACTAGAAGTCTGAATCATGTCTCCATCTCCAGGGAAGTCTTTCTTTCTGTCAGCTCTGGGGGAAGGTCTTTGTCTCATGTCAACATCTGTGTGTCCAGTGCTCCTTGGAGACCTCCTCCAGTCTTGGCATCAATTTTCCACTGGGTCTGAGAAACTCTCAGAGTGGGGACTGAAAGATGCACCCTGCTCCCAGTTCTTGCTGGCTGTAGCCAGAATACGCCTTCTCGGTTCCCCTCTCTCTCCTTTCATCTCTTGTAAGATAAAAAGGGGTGCAAGCCACACCTTAGGAAACTCCCCCATATCAGATCATGCCTGTGACCACCCTCACCCCCTTACAACTGATCAGCTGGTCATGTCAGATCACATCACGTGGGAGTGGTCACATGATTGCATAACTGCCAATTTGCATCATTGCATAATTGTCAAACCACTGACAAACAAGGCATGTGTCAAGTCGACACATGCCTTTTTGTAAAAAAAATATATCAAGGAACTTTTATTATATATATATATATAAATCTTGAGAAATAAGGAGGATGGCTTCTATCTGTATAATTTATAGCTGAGAAATCTTTATAGAAGCTGAGTTGACTGTTAGGGTCATGCAGCTGGTCGCTACAAAGACCCAGAACTGCAGCCAAGGGCTTTGTTACTCACAGTTCATTGTGTTTCCCACTAAGCCATAGGTGGGTCAATCGAGCCAGAAATACTGAGCTGTCCATAAAACATGACAGGTCTTGATCTAAAGTCTTGAAAGCCAGACTGTATCATATAGTTCAGCCTCTCTGGTGAAGCACTAGATGTCTGAGTTTTCTTTTGTTTTGTTTTTTTAAGTCTTTGTTGTGAATTGAGTGAAAGTTCACAGGGCAGATCATCGGGGTTTTTTTTTTGTTTTTTGTTATTTGTTTTGGAAGGCGGAGCACTTAATTATTTACACAGATGAAGAGCAGGAGAGTAGAGACAGAGGCAGGGTGGGAAAGCTGGGGCTCAGTTGGTGAGCCCCAGTGCCGATAGCTCCCATCTGGCACGTAGCGGCGAATGACGATGGGAATCTTTCATGGGCCTTGAGCTCCTTCCTGGCGATGAGCAGGGGGTACGTCTTCCTCTCTAGCTCCACCGTCACGGGGCCACGCATCGCCATCTGGAGGGCTCGGATGCCCAGCGCGGGCTCGAGCGTACTGGGTCATGTACGGCGTGGAGATCCGCTTCTGGTTGGCCTGCGGTCGCTCCCCTGAGGGAAGGATCTAGACGTTCTCCTGACCCTCCTCCTGGGCATTCTCCAGGTCATCCAGCCCTTCCTCCTCCTCCATGTCATCAAGGTCCTCACCATCAACATTGTCCTTGTTGTCTGACATACAGTCCATGAGGCAGAGACCTGGTTTTACTCCTACAACCTCAAGGAGACCCCCAAAGAGCGGCGCACCTTTGCCTGGCGTGGCACCAAGCGGACCCAAATCATCAATTTTACATTCAACAAATCATACACTTTGTTTCATTGCAATAATTATAATCCCCTCCATGTACCATCAGTTAATAATACTTCTCTCTATTCATTTTAGCTCTCTCTCTCTTTAAACACTCAGGCATATATAATAATTTACACCACCCAAGTGCACATTCTACAAGCCTACCTCCTGGCTGCCAGCACTCAGTCCCTCTCTTCCCATGAATCTAGAGTCCTCAGCTGCTCCCTCTCTCCATGTCTCTCTGTCTCTAACTCTGACATCACTGCTTCTCTGGATAGGGTCCCGCATTCCCCTTGTGCTCTTCTCCCTTGATGGTCCTAGGGTCCTCCATTCCTGGACTATAAGATTAACTAATACCTGCTTTTTGTTACAAAACTTCTACCTTTACAGTTGTGACAGTCGCAATTAGTCATGATAACAATTACTCACTATTGAATCATAAGAATCTTATTCCCATATCTTTTCATCAGACCCATCTAGACAAGACGAAAACTATTCAGTGGGGACTCTATCTCCCCCGCCCCCCCCCGACACTCTTAAACTAAACTCCTTCTTGAAACCTTGTAAGCCAGTCACTTTGTGCCTTTATCGCCTCTTCATTTTAGGTAGCCAGTGTCTTAAGTTGCCTGTCCGTATCTACCCTGTATAAGGATCCGAATCAGGCTGTGAACTGCAAGGTCAACAGTATGAAACTACCAGCCTCTCTGCAGGACAAAGATGAGGCTTTCTCCTCCTGTAAAGATTTACAGCCTCAGAAACCCTGTTTAGGGTCGCTATAACTCGGAACCGGCTCCACAGCACTTAACAACAACAACAACATCTGCCCTGTATACATAGGGGATAGCATTGATCCTTGATTTGAAGACTCCTTCCCGCTCTGTTGGTATTTGGAGCTACTACATCCATGAATATAGGTCAAGTTCATCAAATTGTAGCAATTTACCCTCATCTCCTCTAACAACAACAAAAAATTTTTTTTTAATCTTCCTCTAGTCAAGTTCTAATTATCAAGCCATCGAGGCTTGATGTATTTTTTAAAACCTTTTATTGCAAATTGAATGAGGGTTTACAGAGTAGAGCATCAGTTTGACCTTCCTACACTTTGCTTCATTACATGGTTGCAATCCCCACTCTGGTAGCGTAGTGGTTATGAATCGGGCTGCGAGCCGCAAGGTCAGTAGTTTGAAGCTACCAGCAGTTCCGCGGGAGAAAGATGAGGCGGTCTGCTCCCGTAAAGATTTACAGCCTTGGAAACCCTGTACAGGGTCACTATGAGTCGGAACCAACTCCACGGCACATAACAACAACCAGTTACCAACAGTTAACAGTATTTCCCTCTTGTCATTTTGACTATTCCATTCTTCCCTGTGAGTCCCACTAATCTTCATCTGTTCTCTGTCAACCTCCCTCTTGTTCGATATTTAATACATATTTTGGGGGTAGGGACACGACATGACTCAGTCCATGACGGACCACATTTTGTTTATCTTACAGATGAATAGATAAAATATGACCCAACCATCCAGTGTAATGTTGCTTAGCTACAAACAGCAATGAAGCACGGATTCCTGCTGCCATGTGGGTGAACCTCACAAAGTAACGGGTGAGAAAAGTTACACACAAAAGACCAGAGAGTGTCTGACTCCAATATGATACAAAATGTCCAGGAGGGGCAAGCCGTAGAACTAGTAAGTGGCTCTGTGGTTTCCAGGGGCTGAGAGTGGGGTGGGGTGGGAGCAGGGTCCCCTTTTGGGACGATGAGAATGTTCTCGTCAGAGGTGGTGGTCGTACAAGATTATGAGTGCACTGAATATTGCACTTTAGATGGTGAAGCGTCTGTGAGCAACCCCCAACTCAACTCAAGAACGAGGTCATGTGAGATTCTAGAGGGTCACCGCGTTAGGTGAAGGTCCAATGGCTTCTTTCAGGAGGTGACCCTTGAGGACACAGAGTCCCCAGCCTGGGCAGGAGGAAGCATTGTCCAGGGATCAGCCTGGGTTGAGCTGTGGGTCCGTGGTGAGGGGCGCTGGAAGGCTAGGCAGAGATTAGGGGAGGAATGGCCATAGGTCAGGGGCCTGGAACCCAGCCAGGTTTGGAAGAGAGGGCTGGCTGCCTACAGGAGCTACTTGAAGAATCAGGGAGGCCTGGGAGGTCCAGGCAGGGGCCCCAGGCTCCAAAGGCTCTCCACGGTCATAAACAAGCCCTCCTACCTGGACGTCTGGCCTGTGCCTCCCCAGCCTCACTCTAGGCTAAGTGACGGGGGAGGGCACCCTCAGCTGGGTCAAAAAAAGGCCTCTTGGGTACGGAACATCAGGGCTGCCAGGCAGCCTCAGGAAGCAACTGTCTTTGGACACAATGCGAGGCTGTACCTGTGTGAACACATAGTCCCCAGGTATCCTCCCTGGAGAGCCTTCCCAACCCCAGCCCCCGCTCTGCCCAGCCCCCCACAACCCCAGCCCCTGCTCTGCCCACCTCCCACAACCCCAGCCCAGCTCTGCCCAGCCCACCACAACCCCAGACACACCTCCCCCCCAACTCTGCCAACCCCCCAACCCCAGACCCTGCTCTGCTCTCCGGCTCTGCCCACCCCCCAACCCCCAACCCCAGACTCGACCCTGCTCACCCCAACCCAACCCCAGACCCCCACTCTGCCCAGTCCTGGCCCCCCAGGAGAGAACAGTTGGAGCCCCTCTGCTTTCAAGGAGGACGTGTGGTGCTGCGGACTAGTGCGCTGGGCCACGAGGTTGGCGGGTCAAGCTCACCAGGCACTCCCCAGAAAGTCGATACAGGGTCGTTATGGGTCAGAACCACCAACTCAACAGCACTTAACAACAACAACAGCGGCTTCCAAGGAGAACCCTTCCCTGACCACAAAAATGTGGCAAATAAAATAAAAATACAGGATGCCTAGGTCAGTTTTTGTTTTTTTTTTACATTTCCTCTGGCTTTCAGGATTTTTTATTAGTGCAGATTTGTATATTGGCTTACTAAAGGGCTTATAAACTTTGTAAAGTTCTGAAACTACTTTCAGGATTTTATTGTTTCACCTCCTCCCCCCTCCCCCAATAGCAATACAACGCTTAACAATAGTTGGAAGACATGTAATTGAGGAACCCTCCTTTTAAATGATTATCCTTTTTGGCTATTTTAGAGCTAGGAAAATTAGTTTCAAGTTTGAATTGGTAACTCAGGCATCATTTGCACCAAGCACCACATTAAAAGTTCACCTAGGTAAGTTTAAGGAGCTCTGGTAGTGTAGTGGGCATGAATTGGGCTGCGAACCGCAAGGTCAGCAGTTTAAAAACTACCAGCTGTTCCGTGGGAGAAAGATGAGGCTTTCTGCTCCCATAAAGATTTCCAGCCTCGGAAACCCTGTACAGGGTCGCTATGAGTAGGGTCACTATGAGTCGGAACCGACTCCATGGCACACAACAACAAAGGTAAGTTTTAATGCTAGATTTTAAAAAGCAGTGGTTTATTATTATTATTATAAGGATATCCCATACAGTCTTTAATGGAGAAGGAAGACCGTAGGAGAACTGATGTCCTTGAGTTATGGTGTTGGTGAAGAATATTGAAATTACCAGGGAGGGCCAGAAGAACAAACAGATCTGTGTTGGGAGACGTACAGCTGCTCCTTGGAAACCTTCGTCTTTCACACTTCGGACATATTATCAGAAGGGACCAGTCCGTGGAGCAGGACATCATGGTTGGTGAAGTGGACGGTCAGTGAAAACGAGGAAGACCCCCAACGACATGGAATTGCACTGTGGCAGCAGCAATGTGTTCAAGCTCAGCAACAATCGTGAGGTTGACTCAGGACCGGGCAGTGTTTCTGACTCACGGTGAACCTGTGTACACCATCCTCAGAACTGGTAGGTTTGAGTCCATTGCTGCTGCCACTGTGCCATTCCAGCTCATTGGGAGTCTTTTTCTATTTTGCTGACTCTCCACTTTCCCAAGCATGAATCCTTCTCCAGGGACTGGTCCCTCCTGATAATATGTTCAAAAGTATACGAGATGAAGTCTGGCTACACTTCTTCCAATACAGATTTGTTTGTGCTTTTGGCAGCCCATGGCACTTTCAATATTCTCCTCCAACACCGTAACTCAAATGTATCAATTCTTCTACGGTCTTCCCTATTCACTGTTCAATACTCACATGCATTTCAGGTTATGGAAAATACCATGGCTTGGGTCAGACACACCTTAGTCCTCAAACTGACGTCTTTGCTCTTCAACACTTTAAAGAGGTCTTTTGAAGCAGATTTGCCTAATGCAATATGTCATTTGATTTCTTGACTGCTGCTTCCAATACCTTATTGTTGTTGTTGTTAAGTGCCATCGAGTCAATTCCAACCCATAGCAACCCTGTATAGGGTTTCCAAAGAGTGGCTGGTGAGTTTGAACCACCAACCTTGCAGTTCAAACGACTTTGCAGTCTGATGCATTGGCCCACAGCGCCACACCAGTACCCCCTATTGTAGATCCAGGCAAAATGAATTCTTTAACACCTTCAAGTTTTCTCCATCTATCATGAGGTTATTTATTGGTCCAGTGGTGAGGATATTGGTTTTCTTTACATTGAGGTTCAACCCATACTGAAGGCTGTGCTCTTTGATCTTCATCAGTAAGCAGTTCAAGTCCTCTTCACTTCCAGCAAGCAAGGTTGTGTCATCTGCATATGGCAGGTTGTTAATGAGTCTTCCTCCAATCCTGATGCCACGTTCTTCTTCATAGAATGCAGTTATTTGCTCAGCATACAGATTGAATAAGTAGGATGAAAGGATACAGCCCTGTTGCACACCTTTCCTGATTTTAAACCATTCTGCAGTATCGTCCATAGTTAGGTATGAATCACACAGTCTAATGTCTTTGCATAATCAACAAAGCACACAGAAACACTTTCTGATAGTCTCTGCTTTTAGCCAAGATCCATCTGACACCAACAATGCTATCCCTCGTTCCATGTACTCTTCTGAACTCAGCTTGAATTTTTGGTAACTATCAGTTGATGTCCTGCTGCATCCATTTCTGAACTCTCTTCAGCAAAATTGTACTTGCCTGTGAGGGTCATGATACTGTTTGATGATTTCTGCATTCCATTGGGTCACCTTTCTTTAGAATGGACACAAATAAGGATTGTGATCCTTAGATTGGGTGTCGACTCAATTGACTCTACGATCATTGGCTATGAGCCAGCCAATCAATTGAAAGGATGTGTCCTTGGGGGTGTGGCCTGCTCCCAATAGAATGGAATTGCAGGAAAGACTCTTGCCCGCTGCTCTGGCTCTGGAGTTTGGGTCGTTCTCCTCTCTGGTTCTTTGAACCTGAGCCTGTAGCCTGCTCTATTGTGTGTTTGCCTGATGGGCCTCTCCACTGAGTGTGCCTTGAAAACCGGATGCCCACCCGAGGGCCTGTTCCCGTTGCCCGGGCTGTGCACCGCCAGCTCTGCAGTGCTCCTGCCTAGGCCTTGATCGACATCACCCTGCTGCCGCCCCTGCTAGTGTCCAGGTCCTGCTCTGTGCCCCGACTTGGGATTCCTGCCTCTGAAGCTGCCCGCTGATCTCTTCACCTGGCCTGCACTTGTTCTTATGTGCCGTGGAGTCGGTTCCAACTCACAGTGACCCTGTATAGGGTTTCCGAGGCTGTAAATCTTTACGGGAGCAGAAAGCCTCATCTTTCTCCCGGGGAACAGCTGGTAGTTTCGAACTGCTGACCGTGCGATTCGCAGCCCAATTTGTAACCACTCTGCACTCAGGACTCTTTAATCTCTACAATTGCTAGCCATTTCCTTGATATAAACTTCTCTTTATAGATACATAACTATATGGAATCCTGGTGTGGCGCTGTGGACTAAAGCACTGGACCGCAAGGTCGGTTTGAATTACAAGGTCGGCGGTTCAAAGTCACCAGCCACTCCTCAGAAACCCTATGCAGGGTTGCTATGAGTCGGACCCAGCTCGACAGCGCTTAACATCAACGTAGGTAAGTAGCATTGGTCATTAGTGTCTAAACCATCAAATCTCTTCTTGAAATGATCTCTACATTCAGGTGGGATATATTCAGGAGCTCTGGTAGCGTAGTGGTTACAAATGGGGCTACGAACCTCAAGACCAGCAGTTCGAAACTACCAGCTGTTCCACAGGAGAAAGATGAGGCTTTCTGCTCCTGTAAAGA